>NW_027469334.1:0-207463 GCF_051020765.1 Lasioglossum baleicum
TTTTGCTCGACTAGCCTGCGGGATGCATCCTCTCGCACGTGTTTTTGCTCGACTAGCCTGCGGGATGCATCCTCTCGCACGTGTTTTTGCTCGACTAGCCTGCGGGATGCATCCTCTCGCACGTGTTTTTACTCGACTACCCTGCGGGATGCATCCTCTCGCACGTGTATTTGCTCGAATAGCCATGCGCATCCCAAAAAACCTGCGCATGCGCATCCCACGAAACCTGCGCATGCGCATCCCACGAAACCTCGCAAGTGTTTTTACTCGACTAGCCTGCGGGATGCATCCTCTCGCACGTGTTTTTGCTCGACTAGCCATGCGCATCCCAAAAAACCTGCGCATGCGCATCCCAAGAAATCTGCGCATGCGCATCCCACAAAACCTGCGCATGCGCATCCCACAAAACCTCGCACGTGTTTGTGCTCGACTAGCCTGCGGGATGCATCCTCTCGCTCGTGTTTTTACTCGACTAGCCTGCGGGATGCATCCTCTCGCACGTGTTTTTGCTCGACTAGACTGCGGGATGCATCCTCTCGCACGTGTTTTTGCTCGACTAGCCTGCGGGATGCATCCTCTCGCACGTGTTTTTGCTCGACTAGCCTGCGGGATGCATCCTCTCGCACGTGTTTTTGCTCGACTAGCCTGCGGGATGCATCCTCTCGCACGTGTTTTTGCTCGACTAGCCTGCGGGATGCATCCTCTCGCACGTGTTTTTGCTCGACTAGCCTGCGGGAAGCATCCTCTTGCACGTGTTTTTACTCGACTAGCATGCGGGATGCATCCTCTCGCACGTGTTTTTACTCGACTAGCCTGCGGGAAGCATTCTCTCGCACGTGTTTTTACTCGACTAGCCTGCGGGATGCATCCTCTCGCACGTGTTTTTACTCGACTAGCCTGCGGGAAGCATCCTCTTGCACGTGTTTTTACTCGACTAGCCTGCGGGATGCATCCTCTCGCACGTGTTTTTACTCGACTAGCCTGCGGGATGCATCCTCTCGCTCGTGTTTTTACTCGACTAGCCTGCAGGATGCATCCTCTCGCACGTGTTTTTACTCGACTAGCCTGCGGGATGCATCCTCTCGCACGTGTATTTGCTCGACTAGCCATGCGCATCCCAAAAAACCTGCGCATGCGCATCCCAAGAAATCTGCGCATGCGCATCCCACAAAACCTGCGCATGCGCATCCCACGAAACCTGCGCATGCGCATCCCACGAAACCTCGCAAGTGTTTTTACTCGACTAGCCTGCGGGATGCATCCTCTCGCACGTGTTTTTACTCGACTAGCCTGCGGGATGCATCCTCTCGCACGTGTTTTTACTCGACTAGCCTGCAGGATGCATCCTCTCGCACGTGTTTTTACTCGACTAGCCTGCGGGATGCATCCTCTCGCACGTGTTTTTACTCGACTAGCCTGCGGGAAGCATCCTCTTGCACGTGTTTTTACTCGACTAGCCTGCGGGATGCATCCTCTCGCACGTGTTTTTACTCGACTAGCCTGCGGGATGCATCCTCTCGCTCGTGTTTTTACTCGACTAGCCTGCAGGATGCATCCTCTCGCACGTGTTTTTACTCGACTAGCCTGCGGGATGCATCCTCTCGCACGTGTATTTGCTCGACTAGCCATGCGCATCCCAAAAAACCTGCGCATGCGCATCCCAAGAAATCTGCGCATGCGCATCCCACAAAACCTGCGCATGCGCATCCCACGAAACCTGCGCATGCGCATCCCACGAAACCTCGCAAGTGTTTTTACTCGACTAGCCTGCGGGATGCATCCTCTCGCACGTGTTTTTGCTCGACTAGCCATGCGCATCCCAAAAAACCTGCGCATGCGCATCCCAAGAAATCTGCGCATGCGCATCCCACAAAACCTGCGCATGCGCATCCCACAAAACCTCGCACGTGTTTGTGCTCGACTAGCCTGCGGGATGCATCCTTTCGCACGTGTTTTTACTCGACTAGCCTGCGGGATGCATCCTCTCGCACGTGTTTTTGCTCGACTAGCCTGCGGGATGCATCCTCTCGCACGTGTTTGTGCTCGACTAGCCTGCGGGATGCATCTTCTCGCACGTGTTTTTACTCGACTAGCCTGCGGGATGCATCCTCTCGCACGTGTTTTTGCTCGACTAGCCTGCGGGGTGCATCCTCTCGCACGTGTTTTTACTCGACTAGCCTGCGGGATGCATCCTCTCGCACGTGTTTTTACTCGACTAGCCTGCGGGATGCATCCTCTCGCACGTGTTTTTACTCGACTAGCCTGCGGGATGCATCCTCTCGCACGTGTTTTTACTCGTCTAGGCTGCGGGATGCATCGTCTCGCACGTGTTTTTATTCGACTAGCCTGCGGGATGCATCCTCTCGCACGTGTTTTTACTCCACTAGCCTGCGGGATGCATCCTCTCGCACGTGTTTTTACTCGACTAGCCTGCGGGATGCATCCTCTCGCACGTGTTTTTACTCGACTACCCTGCGGGATGCATCCTCTCGCACGTGTTTTTGCTCGACTAGCCATGCGCATCCCAAAAAACCTGCGCATGCGCATCCCAAAAAATCTGCGCATGCGCATCCCACAAAACCTGCGCATGCGCATCCCACAAAACCTCGCACGTGTTTGTGCTCGACTAGCCTGCGGGATGCATCCTTTCGCACGTGTTTTTACTCGACTAGCCTGCGGGAAGCATCCTCTCGCACGTGTTTTTACTCGACTAGCCTGCGGGATGCATCCTCTCGCACGTGTTTTTACTCGACTAGCCTGCGGGAAGCATCCTCTTGCACGTGTTTTTACTCGACTAGCCTGCGGGATGCATCCTCTCGCACGTGTTTTTACTCGACTAGCCTGCGGGATGCATCCTCTCGCTCGTGTTTTTACTCGACTAGCCTGCAGGATGCATCCTCTCGCACGTGTTTTTACTCGACTAGCCTGCGGGATGCATCCTCTCGCACGTGGTTTTGCTCGACTAGCCTGCGGGATGCATCCTCTCGCACGTGTTTTTGCTCGACTAGACTGCGGGATGCATCCTCCCGCACGTGTTTTTGCTCGACTAGCCTGCGGGATGCATCCTCTCGCACGTGTTTTTGCTCGACTAGCCTGCGGGATGCATCCTCTCGCACGTGTTTTTGCTCGACTAGCCTGCGGGACGCATCCTCTCGCACGTGTTTTTACTCGACTAGCCTGCGGGATGCATCCTCTCGCACGTGTTTTTACTCGACTAGCCTGCGGGAAGCATCCTCTTGCACGTGTTTTTACTCGACTAGCCTGCGGGATGCATCCTCTCGCACGTGTTTTTACTCGACTACCCTGCGGGATGCATCCTCTCGCACGTGTATTTGCTCGACTAGCCATGCGCATCCCAAAAAACCTGCGCATGCGCATCCCACGAAACCTGCGCATGCGCATCCCACGAAACCTCGCAAGTGTTTCTACTCGACTAGCCTGCGGGATGCATCCTCTCGCACGTGTTTTTACTCGACTAGCCTGCGGGATGCATCCTCTCGCACGTGTTTTTACTCGACTAGCCTGCAGGATGCATCCTCTCGCACGTGTTTTTACTCGACTAGCCTGCGGGATGCATCCTCTCGCACGTGTTTTTGCTCGACTAGCCTGCGGGATGCATCCTCTCGCACGTGTTTTTGCTCGACTAGCCTGCGGGATGCATCCTCTCGCACGTGTTTTTACTCGACTAGCCTGCGGGAAGCATCCTCTTGCACGTGTTTTTACTCGACTAGCATGCGGGATGCATCCTCTCGCACGTGTTTTTACTCGACTAGCCTGCGGGAAGCATCCTCTCGCACGTGTTTTTACTCGACTAGCCTGCGGGATGCATCCTCACGCACGTGTTTTTACTCGACTAGCCTGCGGGAAGCATCCTCTTGCACGTGTTTCTACTCGACTAGCCTGCGGGATGCATCCTCTCGCACGTGTTTTTACTCGTCTAGGCTGCGGGATGCATCGTCTCGCACGTGTTTTTATTCGACTAGCCTGCGGGATGCATCCTCTCGCACGTGTTTTTACTCCACTAGCCTGCGGGATGCATCCTCTCGCACGTGTTTTTACTCGACTAGCCTGCGGGATGCATCCTCTCGCACGTGTTTTTACTCGACTAGCCTGCGGGATGCATCCTCTCGCACGTGTTTTTACTCGACTAGCCTGCGGGATGCATCCTCTCGCACGTGTTTTTACTCGACTAGCCTGCGGGAAGCATCCTCTTGCACGTGTTTTTACTCGACTAGCCTGCGGGATGCATCCTCTCGCACGTGTTTTTACTCGACTAGCCTGCGGGATGCATCCTCTCGCTCGTGTTTTTACTCGACTAGCCTGCAGGATGCATCCTCTCGCACGTGTTTTTACTCGACTAGCCTGCGGGATGCATCCTCTCGCACGTGTATTTGCTCGACTAGCCATGCGCATCCCAAAAAACCTGCGCATGCGCATCCCAAGAAATCTGCGCATGCGCATCCCACAAAACCTGCGCATGCGCATCCCACGAAACCTGCGCATGCGCATCCCACGAAACCTCGCAAGTGTTTTTACTCGACTAGCCTGCGGGATGCATCCTCTCGCACGTGTTTTTACTCGACTAGCCTGCGGGATGCATCCTCTCGCACGTGTTTTTACTCGACTAGCCTGCAGGATGCATCCTCTCGCACGTGTTTTTACTCGACTAGCCTGCGGGATGCATCCTCTCGCACGTGTTTTTGCTCGACTAGCCTGCGGGATGCATCCTCTCGCACGTGTTTTTACTCGTCTAGGCTGCGGGATGCATCGTCTCGCACGTGTTTTTATTCGACTAGCCTGCGGGATGCATCCTCTCGCACGTGTTTTTACTCCACTAGCCTGCGGGATGCATCCTCTCGCACGTGTTTTTACTCGACTAGCCTGCGGGATGCATCCTCTCGCACGTGTTTTTACTCGACTACCCTGCGGGATGCATCCTCTCGCACGTGTTTTTGCTCGACTAGCCATGCGCATCCCAAAAAACCTGCGCATGCGCATCCCAAAAAATCTGCGCATGCGCATCCCACAAAACCTGCGCATGCGCATCCCACAAAACCTCGCACGTGTTTGTGCTCGACTAGCCTGCGGGATGCATCCTTTCGCACGTGTTTTTACTCGACTAGCCTGCGGGAAGCATCCTCTCGCACGTGTTTTTACTCGACTAGCCTGCGGGATGCATCCTCTCGCACGTGTTTTTACTCGACTAGCCTGCGGGAAGCATCCTCTTGCACGTGTTTTTACTCGACTAGCCTGCGGGATGCATCCTCTCGCACGTGTTTTTACTCGACTAGCCTGCGGGATGCATCCTCTCGCTCGTGTTTTTACTCGACTAGCCTGCAGGATGCATCCTCTCGCACGTGTTTTTACTCGACTAGCCTGCGGGATGCATCCTCTCGCACGTGGTTTTGCTCGACTAGCCTGCGGGATGCATCCTCTCGCACGTGTTTTTGCTCGACTAGACTGCGGGATGCATCCTCTCGCACGTGTTTTTGCTCGACTAGCCTGCGGGATGCATCCTCTCGCACGTGTTTTTGCTCGACTAGCCTGCGGGATGCATCCTCTCGCACGTGTTTTTGCTCGACTAGCCTGCGGGATGCATCCTCTCGCACGTGTTTTTGCTCGACTAGCCATGCGCATCCCAAAAAACCTGCGCATGCGCATCCCAAGAAATCTGCGCATGCGCATCCCACAAAACCTGCGCATGCGCATCCCACAAAACCTCGCACGTGTTTGTGCTCGACTAGCCTGCGGGATGCATCCTTTCGCACGTGTTTTTACTCGACTAGCCTGCGGGATGCATCCTCTCGCACGTGTTTTTGCTCGACTAGCCTGCGGGATGCATCCTCTCGCACGTGTTTGTGCTCGACTAGCCTGCGGGATGCATCTTCTCGCACGTGTTTTTACTCGACTAGCCTGCGGGATGCATCCTCTCGCACGTGTTTTTGCTCGACCAGCCTGCGGGATGCATCCTTTCGCACGTGTTTTTGCTCGACTAGCCTGCGGGATGCATCCTCTCGCACGTGTTTTTGCTCGCCTAGGCATGCGCATCCCAAAAAACCTGCGCATGCGCATCCCAAAAAACCTGCGCATGCGCATCCCACAAAACCTGCGCATGCGCATCCCACAAAACCTCGCACGTGTTTTTACTCGACTAGCCTGCGGGATGCATCCTCTCGCACGTGTTTTTGCTCGACTAGCCATGCGCATCCCAAAAAACCTGCGCATGCGCGTCCCAAAAAATCTGCGCATGCGCATCCCACAAAACCTGCGCATGCGCATCCCACAAAACCTCGCACGTGTTTGTGCTCGACTAGCCTGCGGGATGCATCCTTTCGCACGTGTTTTTACTCGACTAGCCTGCGGGATGCATCCTCTCGCACGTGTTTTTGCTCGACTAGGCATGCGCATCCCAAAAAACCTGCGCATGCGCATCCCACAAAACCTCGCACGTGTTTTTACTCGACTAGCCTGCGGGATGCATCCTCTCGCACGTGTTTTTGCTCGACTAGCCATGCGCATCCCAAAAAACCTGCGCATGCGCATCCCAAAAAATCTGCGCATGCGCATCCCACAAAACCTCGCACGTGTTTGTGCTCGACTAGCCTGCGGGATGCATCCTTTCGCACGTGTTTTTACTCGACTAGCCTGCGGGATGCATCCTCTCGCACGTGTTTTTGCTCGACTAGCCTGCGGGATGCATCCTCTCGCACGTGTTTGTGCTCGACTAGCCTGCGGGATGCATCCTCTCGCACGTGTTTTTACTCGACTAGCCTGCGGGATGCATCCTCTCGCACGTGTTTTTGCTCGACTAGCCATGCGCATCCCAAAAAACCTGCACATGCGCATCCCAAAAAACCTGCGCATGCGCATCCCACAAAACCTGCGCATGCGCATCCCACAAAACCTGCGCATGCGCATCCCACAAAACCTCGCACGTGTTTTTACTCGACTAGCCTGCGGGATGCATCCTCTCGCACGTGTTTTTACTCGACTAGCCTGCGGGATGCATCCTCTCGCACGTGTTTGTGCTCGACTAGCCTGCGGGATGCATCCTCTCGCACGTGTTTTTGCTCGACTAGCCATGCGCATCCCAAAAAACCTGCGCATGCGCATCCCAAAAAACCTGCGCATGCGCATCCCACAAAACCTGCGCATGCGCATCCCACAAAACCTCGCACGTGTTTTTACTCGACTAGCCTGCGGGATGCATCCTCTCGCACGTGTTTTTACTCGACTAGCCTGCGGGATGCATCCTCTCGCACGTGTTTTTACTCGTCTAGGCTGCGGGATGCATCGTCTCGCACGTGTTTTTATTCGACTAGCCTGCGGGATGCATCCTCTCGCACGTGTTTTTACTCCACTAGCCTGCGGGATGCATCCTCTCGCACGTGTTTTTACTCGACTAGCCTGCGGGATGCATCCTCTCGCACGTGTTTTTACTCGACTACCCTGCGGGATGCATCCTCTCGCACGTGTTTTTGCTCGACTAGCCATGCGCATCCCAAAAAACCTGCGCATGCGCATCCCAAAAAATCTGCGCATGCGCATCCCACAAAACCTGCGCATGCGCATCCCACAAAACCTCGCACGTGTTTGGGCTCGACTAGCCTGCGGGATGCATCCTTTCGCACGTGTTTTTACTCGACTAGCCTGCGGGAAGCATCCTCTCGCACGTGTTTTCACTCGACTAGCCTGCGGGATGCATCCTCTCGCACGTGTTTTTGCTCGACTAGCCATGCGCATCCCAAAAAACCTGCACATGCGCATCCCAAAAAACCTGCGCATGCGCATCCCACAAAACCTGCGCATGCGCATCCCACAAAACCTCGCACGTGTTTTTACTCGACTAGCCTGCGGGATGCATCCTCTCGCACGTGTTTTTACTCGACTAGCCTGCGGTATGCATCCTCTCGCACGTGTTTTTACTCGACTAGCCTGCGGGATGCATCCTCTCGCACGTGTTTTTGCTCGACTAGCCATGCGCATCCCAAAAAACCTGCGCATGCGCATCCCAAAAAACCTGCGCATGCGCATCCCACAAAACCTGCGTATGCGCATCCCACAAAACCTCGCACGTGTTTTTACTCGACTAGCCTGCGGGATGCATCCTCTCGCACGTGTTTTCACTCGACTAGCCTGCGGGATGCATCCTCTCGCACGTGTTTTTGCTCGACTAGCCATGCGCATCCCAAAAAACCTGCACATGCGCATCCCAAAAAACCTGCGCATGCGCATCCCACAAAACCTGCGCATGCGCATCCCACAAAACCTCGCACGTGTTTTTACTCGACTAGCCTGCGGGATGCATCCTCTCGCACGTGTTTTTACTCGACTGGCCTGCGGGATGCATCCTCTCGCACGTGTTTTTACTCGACTAGCCTGCGGGATGCATCCTCTCGCACGTGTTTTTACTCGTCTAGGCTGCGGGATGCATCGTCTCGCACGTGTTTTTATTCGACTAGCCTGCGGGATGCATCCTCTCGCACGTGTTTTTACTCCACTAGCCTGCGGGATGCATCCTCTCGCACGTGTTTTTACTCGACTAGCCTGCGGGATGCATCCTCTCGCACGTGTTTTTACTCGACTAGCCTGCGGGATGCATCCTCTCGCACGTGTTTTTGCTCGACTAGCCATGCGGGATGCATCCTCTCGCTCGTGTTTTTACTCGACTAGCCTGCAGGATGCATCCTCTCGCACGTGTTTTTACTCGACTAGCCTGCGGGATGCATCCTCTCGCACGTGTATTTGCTCGACTAGCCATGCGCATCCCAAAAAACCTGCGCATGCGCATCCCAAGAAATCTGCGCATGCGCATCCCACAAAACCTGCGCATGCGCATCCCACGAAACCTGCGCATGCGCATCCCACGAAACCTCGCAAGTGTTTTTACTCGACTAGCCTGCGGGATGCATCCTCTCGCACGTGTTTTTGCTCGACTAGCCATGAGCATCCCAAAAAACCTGCGCATGCGCATCCCAAGAAATCTGCGTATGCGCATCCCACAAAACCTGCGCATGCGCATCCCACAAAACCTCGCACGTGTTTGTGCTCGACTAGCCTGCGGGATGCATCCTTTCGCACGTGTTTTTACTCGACTAGCCTGCGGGATGCATCCTCTCGCACGTGTTTTTGCTCGACTAGCCTGCGGGATGCATCCTCTCGCACGTGTTTGTGCTCGACTAGCCTGCGGGATGCATCTTCTCGCACGTGTTTTTACTCGACTAGCCTGCGGGATGCATCCTCTCGCACGTGTTTTTGCTCGACTAGCCTGCGGGGTGCATCCTCTCGCACGTGTTTTTACTCGACTAGCCTGCGGGATGCATCCTCTCGCACGTGTTTTTACTCGACTAGCCTGCGGGATGCATCCTCTCGCACGTGTTTTTACTCGACTAGCCTGCGGGATGCATCCTCTCGCACGTGTTTTTACTCGTCTAGGCTGCGGGATGCATCGTCTCGCACGTGTTTTTATTCGACTAGCCTGCGGGATGCATCCTCTCGCACGTGTTTTTACTCCACTAGCCTGCGGGATGCATCCTCTCGCACGTGTTTTTACTCGACTAGCCTGCGGGATGCATCCTCTCGCACGTGTTTTTACTCGACTACCCTGCGGGATGCATCCTCTCGCACGTGTTTTTGCTCGACTAGCCATGCGCATCCCAAAAAACCTGCGCATGCGCATCCCAAAAAATCTGCGCATGCGCATCCCACAAAACCTCGCACGTGTTTGTGCTCGACTAGCCTGCGGGATGCATCCTTTCGCACGTGTTTTTACTCGACTAGCCTGCGGGAAGCATCCTCTCGCACGTGTTTTTACTCGACTAGCCTGCGGGATGCATCCTCTCGCACGTGTTTTTACTCGACTAGCCTGCGGGAAGCATCCTCTTGCACGTGTTTTTACTCGACTAGCCTGCGGGATGCATCCTCTCGCACGTGTTTTTACTCGACTAGCCTGCGGGATGCATCCTCTCGCTCGTGTTTTTACTCGACTAGCCTGCAGGATGCATCCTCTCGCACGTGTTTTTACTCGACTAGCCTGCGGGATGCATCCTCTCGCACGTGGTTTTGCTCGACTAGCCTGCGGGATGCATCCTCTCGCACGTGTTTTTGCTCGACTAGACTGCGGGATGCATCCTCTCGCACGTGTTTTTGCTCGACTAGCCTGCGGGATGCATCCTCTCGCACGTGTTTTTGCTCGACTAGCCTGCGGGATGCATCCTCTCGCACGTGTTTTTGCTCGACTAGCCTGCGGGATGCATCCTCTCGCACGTGTTTTTGCTCGACTAGCCTGCGGGATGCATCCTCTCGCACGTGTTTTTGCTCGACTAGCCTGCGGGAAGCATCCTCTTGCACGTGTTTTTACTCGACTAGCATGCGGGATGCATCCTCTCGCACGTGTTTTTACTCGACTAGCCTGCGGGAAGCATTCTCTCGCACGTGTTTTTACTCGACTAGCCTGCGGGATGCATCCTCTCGCACGTGTTTTTACTCGACTAGCCTGCGGGAAGCATCCTCTTGCACGTGTTTTTACTCGACTAGCCTGCGGGATGCATCCTCTCGCACGTGTTTTTACTCGACTAGCCTGCGGGATGCATCCTCTCGCTCGTGTTTTTACTCGACTAGCCTGCAGGATGCATCCTCTCGCACGTGTTTTTACTCGACTAGCCTGCGGGATGCATCCTCTCGCACGTGTATTTGCTCGACTAGCCATGCGCATCCCAAAAAACCTGCGCATGCGCATCCCAAGAAATCTGCGCATGCGCATCCCACAAAACCTGCGCATGCGCATCCCACGAAACCTGCGCATGCGCATCCCACGAAACCTCGCAAGTGTTTTTACTCGACTAGCCTGCGGGATGCATCCTCTCGCACGTGTTTTTACTCGACTAGCCTGCGGGATGCATCCTCTCGCACGTGTTTTTACTCGACTAGCCTGCAGGATGCATCCTCTCGCACGTGTTTTTACTCGACTAGCCTGCGGGATGCATCCTCTCGCACGTGTTTTTACTCGACTAGCCTGCGGGAAGCATCCTCTTGCACGTGTTTTTACTCGACTAGCCTGCGGGATGCATCCTCTCGCACGTGTTTTTACTCGACTAGCCTGCGGGATGCATCCTCTCGCTCGTGTTTTTACTCGACTAGCCTGCAGGATGCATCCTCTCGCACGTGTTTTTACTCGACTAGCCTGCGGGATGCATCCTCTCGCACGTGTATTTGCTCGACTAGCCATGCGCATCCCAAAAAACCTGCGCATGCGCATCCCAAGAAATCTGGCATGCGCATCCCACAAAACCTGCGCATGCGCATCCCACGAAACCTGCGCATGCGCATCCCACGAAACCTGCGCATGCGCATCCCACGAAACCTCGCAAGTGTTTTTACTCGACTAGCCTGCGGGATGCATCCTCTCGCACGTGTTTGTGCTCGACTAGCCTGCGGGATGCATCCTTTCGCACGTGTTTTTACTCGACTAGCCTGCGGGATGCATCCTCTCGCACGTGTTTTTGCTCGACTAGCCTGCGGGATGCATCCTCTCGCACGTGTTTGTGCTCGACTAGCCTGCGGGATGCATCTTCTCGCACGTGTTTTTACTCGACTAGCCTGCGGGATGCATCCTCTCGCACGTGTTTTTGCTCGACTAGCCTGCGGGGTGCATCCTCTCGCACGTGTTTTTACTCGACTAGCCTGCGGGATGCATCCTCTCGCACGTGTTTTTACTCGACTAGCCTGCGGGATGCATCCTCTCGCACGTGTTTTTACTCGACTAGCCTGCGGGATGCATCCTCTCGCACGTGTTTTTACTCGTCTAGGCTGCGGGATGCATCGTCTCGCACGTGTTTTTATTCGACTAGCCTGCGGGATGCATCCTCTCGCACGTGTTTTTACTCCACTAGCCTGCGGGATGCATCCTCTCGCACGTGTTTTTACTCGACTAGCCTGCGGGATGCATCCTCTCGCACGTGTTTTTACTCGACTACCCTGCGGGATGCATCCTCTCGCACGTGTTTTTGCTCGACTAGCCATGCGCATCCCAAAAAACCTGCGCATGCGCATCCCAAAAAATCTGCGCATGCGCATCCCACAAAACCTGCGCATGCGCATCCCACAAAACCTCGCACGTGTTTGTGCTCGACTAGCCTGCGGGATGCATCCTTTCGCACGTGTTTTTACTCGACTAGCCTGCGGGAAGCATCCTCTCGCACGTGTTTTTACTCGACTAGCCTGCGGGATGCATCCTCTCGCACGTGTTTTTACTCGACTAGCCTGCGGGAAGCATCCTCTTGCACGTGTTTTTACTCGACTAGCCTGCGGGATGCATCCTCTCGCACGTGTTTTTACTCGACTAGCCTGCGGGATGCATCCTCTCGCTCGTGTTTTTACTCGACTAGCCTGCAGGATGCATCCTCTCGCACGTGTTTTTACTCGACTAGCCTGCGGGATGCATCCTCTCGCACGTGGTTTTGCTCGACTAGCCTGCGGGATGCATCCTCTCGCACGTGTTTTTGCTCGACTAGACTGCGGGATGCATCCTCTCGCACGTGTTTTTGCTCGACTAGCCTGCGGGATGCATCCTCTCGCACGTGTTTTTGCTCGACTAGCCTGCGGGATGCATCCTCTCGCACGTGTTTTTGCTCGACTAGCCTGCGGGATGCATCCTCTCGCACGTGTTTTTGCTCGACTAGCCTGCGGGAAGCATCCTCTTGCACGTGTTTTTACTCGACTAGCATGCGGGATGCATCCTCTCGCACGTGTTTTTACTCGACTAGCCTGCGGGAAGCATTCTCTCGCACGTGTTTTTACTCGACTAGCCTGCGGGATGCATCCTCTCGCACGTGTTTTTACTCGACTAGCCTGCGGGAAGCATCCTCTTGCACGTGTTTCTACTCGACTAGCCTGCGGGATGCATCCTCTCGCACGTGTTTTTACTCGACTAGCCTGCGGGATGCATCCTCTCGCACGTGTTTTTACTCGACTACCCTGCGGGATGCATCCTCTCGCACGTGTTTTTACTCGACTACCCTGCGGGATGCATCCTCTCGCACGTGTATTTGCTCGAATAGCCATGCGCATCCCAAAAAACCTGCGCATGCGCATCCCACGAAACCTGCGCATGCGCATCCCACGAAACCTCGCAAGTGTTTTTACTCGACTAGCCTGCGGGATGCATCCTCTCGCACGTGTTTTTGCTCGACTAGCCATGCGCATCCCAAAAAACCTGCGCATGCGCATCCCAAGAAATCTGCGCATGCGCATCCCACAAAACCTGCGCATGCGCATCCCACAAAACCTCGCACGTGTTTGTGCTCGACTAGCCTGCGGGATGCATCCTTTCGCACGTGTTTTTACTCGACTAGCCTGCGGGATGCATCCTCTCGCACGTGTTTTTGCTCGACTAGCCTGCGGGATGCATCCTCTCGCACGTGTTTGTGCTCGACTAGCCTGCGGGATGCATCTTCTCGCACGTGTTTTTACTCGACTAGCCTGCGGGATGCATCCTCTCGCACGTGTTTTTGCTCGACCAGCCTGCGGGATGCATCCTTTCGCACGTGTTTTTGCTCGACTAGCCTGCGGGATGCATCCTCTCGCACGTGTTTTTGCTCGCCTAGGCATGCGCATCCCAAAAAACCTGCGCATGCGCATCCCAAAAAACCTGCGCATGCGCATCCCACAAAACCTCGCACGTGTTTTTACTCGACTAGCCTGCGGGATGCATCCTCTCGCACGTGTTTTTACTCGACTAGCCTGCAGGATGCATCCTCTCGCACGTGTTTTTACTCGACTAGCCTGCGGGATGCATCCTCTCGCACGTGTTTTTACTCGACTAGCCTGCGGGAAGCATCCTCTTGCACGTGTTTTTACTCGACTAGCCTGCGGGATGCATCCTCTCGCACGTGTTTTTACTCGACTAGCCTGCGGGATGCATCCTCTCGCTCGTGTTTTTACTCGACTAGCCTGCAGGATGCATCCTCTCGCACGTGTTTTTACTCGACTAGCCTGCGGGATGCATCCTCTCGCACGTGTATTTGCTCGACTAGCCATGCGCATCCCAAAAAACCTGCGCATGCGCATCCCAAGAAATCTGGCATGCGCATCCCACAAAACCTGCGCATGCGCATCCCACGAAACCTGCGCATGCGCATCCCACGAAACCTGCGCATGCGCATCCCACGAAACCTCGCAAGTGTTTTTACTCGACTAGCCTGCGGGATGCATCCTCTCGCACGTGTTTGTGCTCGACTAGCCTGCGGGATGCATCCTTTCGCACGTGTTTTTACTCGACTAGCCTGCGGGATGCATCCTCTCGCACGTGTTTTTGCTCGACTAGCCTGCGGGATGCATCCTCTCGCACGTGTTTGTGCTCGACTAGCCTGCGGGATGCATCTTCTCGCACGTGTTTTTACTCGACTAGCCTGCGGGATGCATCCTCTCGCACGTGTTTTTGCTCGACTAGCCTGCGGGGTGCATCCTCTCGCACGTGTTTTTACTCGACTAGCCTGCGGGATGCATCCTCTCGCACGTGTTTTTACTCGACTAGCCTGCGGGATGCATCCTCTCGCACGTGTTTTTACTCGACTAGCCTGCGGGATGCATCCTCTCGCACGTGTTTTTACTCGTCTAGGCTGCGGGATGCATCGTCTCGCACGTGTTTTTATTCGACTAGCCTGCGGGATGCATCCTCTCGCACGTGTTTTTACTCCACTAGCCTGCGGGATGCATCCTCTCGCACGTGTTTTTACTCGACTAGCCTGCGGGATGCATCCTCTCGCACGTGTTTTTACTCGACTACCCTGCGGGATGCATCCTCTCGCACGTGTTTTTGCTCGACTAGCCATGCGCATCCCAAAAAACCTGCGCATGCGCATCCCAAAAAATCTGCGCATGCGCATCCCACAAAACCTGCGCATGCGCATCCCACAAAACCTCGCACGTGTTTGTGCTCGACTAGCCTGCGGGATGCATCCTTTCGCACGTGTTTTTACTCGACTAGCCTGCGGGAAGCATCCTCTCGCACGTGTTTTTACTCGACTAGCCTGCGGGATGCATCCTCTCGCACGTGTTTTTACTCGACTAGCCTGCGGGAAGCATCCTCTTGCACGTGTTTTTACTCGACTAGCCTGCGGGATGCATCCTCTCGCACGTGTTTTTACTCGACTAGCCTGCGGGATGCATCCTCTCGCTCGTGTTTTTACTCGACTAGCCTGCAGGATGCATCCTCTCGCACGTGTTTTTACTCGACTAGCCTGCGGGATGCATCCTCTCGCACGTGGTTTTGCTCGACTAGCCTGCGGGATGCATCCTCTCGCACGTGTTTTTGCTCGACTAGACTGCGGGATGCATCCTCTCGCACGTGTTTTTGCTCGACTAGCCTGCGGGATGCATCCTCTCGCACGTGTTTTTGCTCGACTAGCCTGCGGGATGCATCCTCTCGCACGTGTTTTTGCTCGACTAGCCTGCGGGATGCATCCTCTCGCACGTGTTTTTGCTCGACTAGCCTGCGGGAAGCATCCTCTTGCACGTGTTTTTACTCGACTAGCATGCGGGATGCATCCTCTCGCACGTGTTTTTACTCGACTAGCCTGCGGGAAGCATTCTCTCGCACGTGTTTTTACTCGACTAGCCTGCGGGATGCATCCTCTCGCACGTGTTTTTACTCGACTAGCCTGCGGGAAGCATCCTCTTGCACGTGTTTCTACTCGACTAGCCTGCGGGATGCATCCTCTCGCACGTGTTTTTACTCGACTAGCCTGCGGGATGCATCCTCTCGCACGTGTTTTTACTCGACTACCCTGCGGGATGCATCCTCTCGCACGTGTTTTTACTCGACTACCCTGCGGGATGCATCCTCTCGCACGTGTATTTGCTCGAATAGCCATGCGCATCCCAAAAAACCTGCGCATGCGCATCCCACGAAACCTGCGCATGCGCATCCCACGAAACCTCGCAAGTGTTTTTACTCGACTAGCCTGCGGGATGCATCCTCTCGCACGTGTTTTTGCTCGACTAGCCATGCGCATCCCAAAAAACCTGCGCATGCGCATCCCAAGAAATCTGCGCATGCGCATCCCACAAAACCTGCGCATGCGCATCCCACAAAACCTCGCACGTGTTTGTGCTCGACTAGCCTGCGGGATGCATCCTTTCGCACGTGTTTTTACTCGACTAGCCTGCGGGATGCATCCTCTCGCACGTGTTTTTGCTCGACTAGCCTGCGGGATGCATCCTCTCGCACGTGTTTGTGCTCGACTAGCCTGCGGGATGCATCTTCTCGCACGTGTTTTTACTCGACTAGCCTGCGGGATGCATCCTCTCGCACGTGTTTTTGCTCGACCAGCCTGCGGGATGCATCCTTTCGCACGTGTTTTTGCTCGACTAGCCTGCGGGATGCATCCTCTCGCACGTGTTTTTGCTCGCCTAGGCATGCGCATCCCAAAAAACCTGCGCATGCGCATCCCAAAAAACCTGCGCATGCGCATCCCACAAAACCTCGCACGTGTTTTTACTCGACTAGCCTGCGGGATGCATCCTCTCGCACGTGTTTTTGCTCGACTAGCCATGCGCATCCCAAAAAACCTGCGCATGCGCGTCCCAAAAAATCTGCGCATGCGCATCCCACAAAACCTGCGCATGCGCATCCCACAAAACCTCGCACGTGTTTGTGCTCGACTAGCCTGCGGGATGCATCCTCTCGCACGTGTTTGTGCTCGACTAGCCTGCGGGATGCATCCTCTCGCACGTGTTTTTACTCGACTAGCCTGCGGGATGCATCCTCTCGCACGTGTATTTGCTCGACTAGCCATGCGCATCCCAAAAAACCTGCGCATGCGCGTCCCAAAAAATCTGCGCATGCGCATCCCACAAAACCTGCGCATGCGCATCCCACAAAACCTCGCACGTGTTTGTGCTCGACTAGCCTGCGGGATGCATCCTTTCGCACGTGTTTTTGCTCGACTAGCCATGCGCATCCCAAAAAACCTGCGCATGCGCATCCCAAAAAATCTGCGCATGCGCATCCCACAAAACCTCGCACGTGTTTGTGCTCGACTAGCCTGCGGGATGCATCCTTTCGCACGTGTTTTTACTCGACTAGCCTGCGGGATGCATCCTCTCGCACGTGTTTTTACTCGACTAGCCTGCGGGATGCATCCTCTCGCACGTGTTTTTGCTCGACTAGGCATGCGCATCCCAAAAAACCTGCGCATGCGCATCCCACAAAACCTCGCACGTGTTTTTACTCGACTAGCCTGCGGGATGCATCCTCTCGCACGTGTTTTTGCTCGACTAGCCATGCGCATCCCAAAAAACCTGCGCATGCGCATCCCAAAAAATCTGCGCATGCGCATCCCACAAAACCTCGCACGTGTTTGTGCTCGACTAGCCTGCGGGATGCATCCTTTCGCACGTGTTTTTACTCGACTAGCCTGCGGGATGCATCCTCTCGCACGTGTTTTTGCTCGACTAGCCTGCGGGATGCATCCTCTCGCACGTGTTTGTGCTCGACTAGCCTGCGGGATGCATCCTCTCGCACGTGTTTTTACTCGACTAGCCTGCGGGATGCATCCTCTCGCACGTGTTTTTGCTCGACTAGCCATGCGCATCCCAAAAAACCTGCACATGCGCATCCCAAAAAACCTGCGCATGCGCATCCCACAAAACCTGCGCATGCGCATCCCACAAAACCTGCGCATGCGCATCCCACAAAACCTCGCACGTGTTTTTACTCGACTAGCCTGCGGGATGCATCCTCTCGCACGTGTTTTTACTCGACTAGCCTGCGGGATGCATCCTCTCGCACGTGTTTTTACTCGACTAGCCTGCGGGATGCATCCTCTCGCACGTGTTTTTACTCGACTAGCCTGCGGGATGCATCCTCTCGCACGTGTTTTTGCTCGACTAGCCATGCGCATCCCAAAAAACCTGCGCATGCACATCCCAAAAAATCTGCGCATGCGCATCCCACAAAACCTGCGCATGCGCATCCCACAAAACCTCGCACGTGTTTGTGCTCGACTAGCCTGCGGGATGCATCCTTTCGCACGTGTTTTTACTCGACTAGCCTGCGGGATGCATCCTCTCGCACGTGTTTGTGCTCGACTAGCCTGCGGGATGCATCCTCTCGCACGTGTTTTTGCTCGACTAGCCATGCGCATCCCAAAAAACCTGCGCATGCGCATCCCAAAAAACCTGCGCATGCGCATCCCACAAAACCTGCGCATGCGCATCCCACAAAACCTCGCACGTGTTTTTACTCGACTAGCCTGCGGGATGCATCCTCTCGCACGTGTTTTTACTCGACTAGCCTGCGGGATGCATCCTCTCGCACGTGTTTTTACTCGTCTAGGCTGCGGGATGCATCGTCTCGCACGTGTTTTTATTCGACTAGCCTGCGGGATGCATCCTCTCGCACGTGTTTTTACTCCACTAGCCTGCGGGATGCATCCTCTCGCACGTGTTTTTACTCGACTAGCCTGCGGGATGCATCCTCTCGCACGTGTTTTTACTCGACTACCCTGCGGGATGCATCCTCTCGCACGTGTTTTTGCTCGACTAGCCATGCGCATCCCAAAAAACCTGCGCATGCGCATCCCAAAAAATCTGCGCATGCGCATCCCACAAAACCTGCGCATGCGCATCCCACAAAACCTCGCACGTGTTTGTGCTCGACTAGCCTGCGGGATGCATCCTTTCGCACGTGTTTTTACTCGACTAGCCTGCGGGAAGCATCCTCTCGCACGTGTTTTCACTCGACTAGCCTGCGGGATGCATCCTCTCGCACGTGTTTTTGCTCGACTAGCCATGCGCATCCCAAAAAACCTGCACATGCGCATCCCAAAAAACCTGCGCATGCGCATCCCACAAAACCTGCGCATGCGCATCCCACAAAACCTCGCACGTGTTTTTACTCGACTAGCCTGCGGGATGCATCCTCTCGCACGTGTTTTTACTCGACTAGCCTGCGGTATGCATCCTCTCGCACGTGTTTTTACTCGACTAGCCTGCGGGATGCATCCTCTCGCACGTGTTTTTGCTCGACTAGCCATGCGCATCCCAAAAAACCTGCGCATGCGCATCCCAAAAAATCTGCGCATGCGCATCCCACAAAACCTGCGCATGCGCATCCCACAAAACCTCGCACGTGTTTGTGCTCGACTAGCCTGCGGGATGCATCCTTTCGCACGTGTTTTTACTCGACTAGCCTGCGGGAAGCATCCTCTCGCACGTGTTTTTACTCGACTAGCCTGCGGGATGCATCCTCTCGCACGTGTTTTTACTCGACTAGCCTGCGGGAAGCATCCTCTTGCACGTGTTTTTACTCGACTAGCCTGCGGGATGCATCCTCTCGCACGTGTTTTTACTCGACTAGCCTGCGGGATGCATCCTCTCGCTCGTGTTTTTACTCGACTAGCCTGCAGGATGCATCCTCTCGCACGTGTTTTTACTCGACTAGCCTGCGGGATGCATCCTCTCGCACGTGGTTTTGCTCGACTAGCCTGCGGGATGCATCCTCTCGCACGTGTTTTTGCTCGACTAGACTGCGGGATGCATCCTCTCGCACGTGTTTTTGCTCGACTAGCCTGCGGGATGCATCCTCTCGCACGTGTTTTTGCTCGACTAGCCTGCGGGATGCATCCTCTCGCACGTGTTTTTGCTCGACTAGCCTGCGGGATGCATCCTCTCGCACGTGTTTTTGCTCGACTAGCCTGCGGGAAGCATCCTCTTGCACGTGTTTTTACTCGACTAGCATGCGGGATGCATCCTCTCGCACGTGTTTTTACTCGACTAGCCTGCGGGAAGCATTCTCTCGCACGTGTTTTTACTCGACTAGCCTGCGGGATGCATCCTCTCGCACGTGTTTTTACTCGACTAGCCTGCGGGAAGCATCCTCTTGCACGTGTTTCTACTCGACTAGCCTGCGGGATGCATCCTCTCGCACGTGTTTTTACTCGACTAGCCTGCGGGATGCATCCTCTCGCACGTGTTTTTACTCGACTACCCTGCGGGATGCATCCTCTCGCACGTGTTTTTACTCGACTACCCTGCGGGATGCATCCTCTCGCACGTGTATTTGCTCGAATAGCCATGCGCATCCCAAAAAACCTGCGCATGCGCATCCCACGAAACCTGCGCATGCGCATCCCACGAAACCTCGCAAGTGTTTTTACTCGACTAGCCTGCGGGATGCATCCTCTCGCACGTGTTTTTGCTCGACTAGCCATGCGCATCCCAAAAAACCTGCGCATGCGCATCCCAAGAAATCTGCGCATGCGCATCCCACAAAACCTGCGCATGCGCATCCCACAAAACCTCGCACGTGTTTGTGCTCGACTAGCCTGCGGGATGCATCCTTTCGCACGTGTTTTTACTCGACTAGCCTGCGGGATGCATCCTCTCGCACGTGTTTTTGCTCGACTAGCCTGCGGGATGCATCCTCTCGCACGTGTTTGTGCTCGACTAGCCTGCGGGATGCATCTTCTCGCACGTGTTTTTACTCGACTAGCCTGCGGGATGCATCCTCTCGCACGTGTTTTTGCTCGACCAGCCTGCGGGATGCATCCTTTCGCACGTGTTTTTGCTCGACTAGCCTGCGGGATGCATCCTCTCGCACGTGTTTTTGCTCGCCTAGGCATGCGCATCCCAAAAAACCTGCGCATGCGCATCCCAAAAAACCTGCGCATGCGCATCCCACAAAACCTCGCACGTGTTTTTACTCGACTAGCCTGCGGGATGCATCCTCTCGCACGTGTTTTTGCTCGACTAGCCATGCGCATCCCAAAAAACCTGCGCATGCGCGTCCCAAAAAATCTGCGCATGCGCATCCCACAAAACCTGCGCATGCGCATCCCACAAAACCTCGCACGTGTTTGTGCTCGACTAGCCTGCGGGATGCATCCTTTCGCACGTGTTTTTACTCGACTAGCCTGCGGGATGCATCCTCTCGCACGTGTTTTTGCTCGACTAGGCATGCGCATCCCAAAAAACCTGCGCATGCGCATCCCACAAAACCTCGCACGTGTTTTTACTCGACTAGCCTGCGGGATGCATCCTCTCGCACGTGTTTTTGCTCGACTAGCCATGCGCATCCCAAAAAACCTGCGCATGCGCATCCCAAAAAATCTGCGCATGCGCATCCCACAAAACCTCGCACGTGTTTGTGCTCGACTAGCCTGCGGGATGCATCCTTTCGCACGTGTTTTTACTCGACTAGCCTGCGGGATGCATCCTCTCGCACGTGTTTTTGCTCGACTAGCCTGCGGGATGCATCCTCTCGCACGTGTTTGTGCTCGACTAGCCATGCGCATCCCAAAAAACCTGCGCATGCGCATCCCAAAAAATCTGCGCATGCGCATCCCACAAAACCTGCGCATGCGCATCCCACAAAACCTCGCACGTGTTTGTGCTCGACTAGCCTGCGGGATGCATCCTTTCGCACGTGTTTTTACTCGACTAGCCTGCGGGATGCATCCTCTCGCACGTGTTTGTGCTCGACTAGCCTGCGGGATGCATCCTCTCGCACGTGTTTTTGCTCGACTAGCCATGCGCATAACAAAAAACCTGCGCATGCGCATCCCAAAAAACCTGCGCATGCGCATCCCACAAAACCTGCGCATGCGCATCCCACAAAACCTCGCACGTGTTTTTACTCGACTAGCCTGCGGGATGCATCCTCTCGCACGTGTTTTTACTCGACTAGCCTGCGGGATGCATCCTCTCGCACGTGTTTTTACTCGTCTAGGCTGCGGGATGCATCGTCTCGCACGTGTTTTTATTCGACTAGCCTGCGGGATGCATCCTCTCGCACGTGTTTTTACTCCACTAGCCTGCGGGATGCATCCTCTCGCACGTGTTTTTACTCGACTAGCCTGCGGGATGCATCCTCTCGCACGTGTTTTTACTCGACTAGCCTGCGGGAAGCATCCTCTTGCACGTGTTTTTACTCGACTAGCCTGCGGGATGCATCCTCTCGCACGTGTTTTTACTCGACTAGCCTGCGGGATGCATCCTCTCGCTCGTGTTTTTACTCGACTAGCCTGCAGGATGCATCCTCTCGCACGTGTTTTTACTCGACTAGCCTGCGGGATGCATCCTCTCGCACGTGGTTTTGCTCGACTAGCCTGCGGGATGCATCCTCTCGCACGTGTTTTTGCTCGACTAGACTGCGGGATGCATCCTCCCGCACGTGTTTTTGCTCGACTAGCCTGCGGGATGCATCCTCTCGCACGTGTTTTTGCTCGACTAGCCTGCGGGATGCATCCTCTCGCACGTGTTTTTGCTCGACTAGCCTGCGGGACGCATCCTCTCGCACGTGTTTTTACTCGACTAGCCTGCGGGATGCATCCTCTCGCACGTGTTTTTACTCGACTAGCCTCCGGGAAGCATCCTCTTGCACGTGTTTTTACTCGACTAGCCTGCGGGATGCATCCTCTCGCACGTGGTTTTGCTCGACTAGCCTGCGGGATGCATCCTCTCGCACGTGTTTTTGCTCGACTAGACTGCGGGATGCATCCTCCCGCACGTGTTTTTGCTCGACTAGCCTGCGGGATGCATCCTCTCGCACGTGTTTTTGCTCGACTAGCCTGCGGGATGCATCCTCTCGCACGTGTTTTTGCTCGACTAGCATGCGGGACGCATCCTCTCGCACGTGTTTTTACTCGACTAGCCTGCGGGATGCATCCTCTCGCACGTGTTTTTACTCGACTAGCCTGCGGGAAGCATCCTCTTGCACGTGTTTTTACTCGACTAGCCTGCGGGATGCATCCTCTCGCACGTGTTTTTACTCGACTACCCTGCGGGATGCATCCTCTCGCACGTGTATTTGCTCGACTAGCCATGCGCATCCCAAAAAACCTGCGCATGCGCATCCCACGAAACCTGCGCATGCGCATCCCACGAAACCTCGCAAGTGTTTTTACTCGACTAGCCTGCGGGATGCATCCTCTCGCACGTGTTTTTACTCGACTAGCCTGCGGGATGCATCCTCTCGCACGTGTTTTTACTCGACTAGCCTGCAGGATGCATCCTCTCGCACGTGTTTTTACTCGACTAGCCTGCGGGATGCATCCTCTCGCACGTGTTTTTGCTCGACTAGCCTGCGGGATGCATCCTCTCGCACGTGTTTTTGCTCGACTAGCCTGCGGGATGCATCCTCTCGCACGTGTTTTTACTCGACTAGCCTGCGGGAAGCATCCTCTTGCACGTGTTTTTACTCGACTAGCATGCGGGATGCATCCTCTCGCACGTGTTTTTACTCGACTAGCCTGCGGGAAGCATCCTCTCGCACGTGTTTTTACTCGACTAGCCTGCGGGATGCATCCTCACGCACGTGTTTTTACTCGACTAGCCTGCGGGAAGCATCCTCTTGCACGTGTTTCTACTCGACTAGCCTGCGGGATGCATCCTCTCGCACGTGTTTTTACTCGTCTAGGCTGCGGGATGCATCGTCTCGCACGTGTTTTTATTCGACTAGCCTGCGGGATGCATCCTCTCGCACGTGTTTTTACTCCACTAGCCTGCGGGATGCATCCTCTCGCACGTGTTTTTACTCGACTAGCCTGCGGGATGCATCCTCTCGCACGTGTTTTTACTCGACTAGCCTGCGGGATGCATCCTCTCGCACGTGTTTTTACTCGACTAGCCTGCGGGATGCATCCTCTCGCACGTGTTTTTACTCGACTAGCCTGCGGGAAGCATCCTCTTGCACGTGTTTTTACTCGACTAGCCTGCGGGATGCATCCTCTCGCACGTGTTTTTACTCGACTAGCCTGCGGGATGCATCCTCTCGCTCGTGTTTTTACTCGACTAGCCTGCAGGATGCATCCTCTCGCACGTGTTTTTACTCGACTAGCCTGCGGGATGCATCCTCTCGCACGTGTATTTGCTCGACTAGCCATGCGCATCCCAAAAAACCTGCGCATGCGCATCCCAAGAAATCTGCGCATGCGCATCCCACAAAACCTGCGCATGCGCATCCCACGAAACCTGCGCATGCGCATCCCACGAAACCTCGCAAGTGTTTTTACTCGACTAGCCTGCGGGATGCATCCTCTCGCACGTGTTTTTGCTCGACTAGCCATGCGCATCCCAAAAAACCTGCGCATGCGCATCCCAAGAAATCTGCGCATGCGCATCCCACAAAACCTGCGCATGCGCATCCCACAAAACCTCGCACGTGTTTGTGCTCGACTAGCCTGCGGGATGCATCCTTTCGCACGTGTTTTTACTCGACTAGCCTGCGGGATGCATCCTCTCGCACGTGTTTTTGCTCGACTAGCCTGAGGGATGCATCCTCTCGCACGTGTTTGTGCTCGACTAGCCTGCGGGATGCATCTTCTCGCACGTGTTTTTACTCGACTAGCCTGAGGGATGCATCCTCTCGCACGTGTTTTTGCTCGACCAGCCTGCGGGATGCATCCTTTCGCACGTGTTTTTGCTCGACTAGCCTGCGGGATGCATCCTCTCGCACGTGTTTTTGCTCGCCTAGGCATGCGCATCCCAAAAAACCTGCGCATGCGCATCCCACAAAACCTCGCACGTGTTTTTACTCGACTAGCCTGCGGGATGCATCCTCTCGCACGTGTTTTTGCTCGACTAGCCATGCGCATCCCAAAAAACCTGCGCATGCGCATCCCAAAAAATCTGCGCATGCGCATCCCACAAAACCTGCGCATGCGCATCCCACAAAACCTCGCACGTGTTTGTGCTCGACTAGCCTGCGGGATGCATCCTTTCGCACGTGTTTTTACTCGACTAGCCTGCGGGATGCATCCTCTCGCACGTGTTTTTGCTCGACTAGCCATGCGCATCCCAAAAAACCTGCACATGCGCATCCCAAAAAACCTGCGCATGCGCATCCCACAAAACCTGCGCATGCGCATCCCACAAAACCTCGCACGTGTTTTTACTCGACTAGCCTGCGGGATGCATCCTCTCGCACGTGTTTTTACTCGACTAGCCTGCGGTATGCATCCTCTCGCACGTGTTTTTACTCGACTAGCCTGCGGGATGCATCCTCTCGCACGTGTTTTTGCTCGACTAGCCATGCGCATCCCAAAAAACCTGCGCATGCGCATCCCAAAAAATCTGCGCATGCGCATCCCACAAAACCTGCGCATGCGCATCCCACAAAACCTCGCACGTGTTTGTGCTCGACTAGCCTGCGGGATGCATCCTTTCGCACGTGTTTTTACTCGACTAGCCTGCGGGAAGCATCCTCTCGCACGTGTTTTTACTCGACTAGCCTGCGGGATGCATCCTCTCGCACGTGTTTTTACTCGACTAGCCTGCGGGAAGCATCCTCTTGCACGTGTTTTTACTCGACTAGCCTGCGGGATGCATCCTCTCGCACGTGTTTTTACTCGACTAGCCTGCGGGATGCATCCTCTCGCTCGTGTTTTTACTCGACTAGCCTGCAGGATGCATCCTCTCGCACGTGTTTTTACTCGACTAGCCTGCGGGATGCATCCTCTCGCACGTGGTTTTGCTCGACTAGCCTGCGGGATGCATCCTCTCGCACGTGTTTTTGCTCGACTAGACTGCGGGATGCATCCTCTCGCACGTGTTTTTGCTCGACTAGCCTGCGGGATGCATCCTCTCGCACGTGTTTTTGCTCGACTAGCCTGCGGGATGCATCCTCTCGCACGTGTTTTTGCTCGACTAGCCTGCGGGATGCATCCTCTCGCACGTGTTTTTGCTCGACTAGCCTGCGGGAAGCATCCTCTTGCACGTGTTTTTACTCGACTAGCATGCGGGATGCATCCTCTCGCACGTGTTTTTACTCGACTAGCCTGCGGGAAGCATTCTCTCGCACGTGTTTTTACTCGACTAGCCTGCGGGATGCATCCTCTCGCACGTGTTTTTACTCGACTAGCCTGCGGGAAGCATCCTCTTGCACGTGTTTCTACTCGACTAGCCTGCGGGATGCATCCTCTCGCACGTGTTTTTACTCGACTAGCCTGCGGGATGCATCCTCTCGCACGTGTTTTTACTCGACTACCCTGCGGGATGCATCCTCTCGCACGTGTTTTTACTCGACTACCCTGCGGGATGCATCCTCTCGCACGTGTATTTGCTCGAATAGCCATGCGCATCCCAAAAAACCTGCGCATGCGCATCCCACGAAACCTGCGCATGCGCATCCCACGAAACCTCGCAAGTGTTTTTACTCGACTAGCCTGCGGGATGCATCCTCTCGCACGTGTTTTTGCTCGACTAGCCATGCGCATCCCAAAAAACCTGCGCATGCGCATCCCAAGAAATCTGCGCATGCGCATCCCACAAAACCTGCGCATGCGCATCCCACAAAACCTCGCACGTGTTTGTGCTCGACTAGCCTGCGGGATGCATCCTTTCGCACGTGTTTTTACTCGACTAGCCTGCGGGATGCATCCTCTCGCACGTGTTTTTGCTCGACTAGCCTGCGGGATGCATCCTCTCGCACGTGTTTGTGCTCGACTAGCCTGCGGGATGCATCTTCTCGCACGTGTTTTTACTCGACTAGCCTGCGGGATGCATCCTCTCGCACGTGTTTTTGCTCGACCAGCCTGCGGGATGCATCCTTTCGCACGTGTTTTTGCTCGACTAGCCTGCGGGATGCATCCTCTCGCACGTGTTTTTGCTCGACTAGGCATGCGCATCCCAAAAAACCTGCGCATGCGCATCCCAAAAAACCTGCGCATGCGCATCCCACAAAACCTCGCACGTGTTTTTACTCGACTAGCCTGCGGGATGCATCCTCTCGCACGTGTTTTTGCTCGACTAGCCATGCGCATCCCAAAAAACCTGCGCATGCGCGTCCCAAAAAATCTGCGCATGCGCATCCCACAAAACCTGCGCATGCGCATCCCACAAAACCTCGCACGTGTTTGTGCTCGACTAGCCTGCGGGATGCATCCTTTCGCACGTGTTTTTACTCGACTAGCCTGCGGGATGCATCCTCTCGCACGTGTTTTTGCTCGACTAGGCATGCGCATCCCAAAAAACCTGCGCATGCGCATCCCACAAAACCTCGCACGTGTTTTTACTCGACTAGCCTGCGGGATGCATCCTCTCGCACGTGTTTTTGCTCGACTAGCCATGCGCATCCCAAAAAACCTGCGCATGCGCATCCCAAAAAATCTGCGCATGCGCATCCCACAAAACCTCGCACGTGTTTGTGCTCGACTAGCCTGCGGGATGCATCCTTTCGCACGTGTTTTTACTCGACTAGCCTGCGGGATGCATCCTCTCGCACGTGTTTTTGCTCGACTAGCCTGCGGGATGCATCCTCTCGCACGTGTTTGTGCTCGACTAGCCATGCGCATCCCAAAAAACCTGCGCATGCGCATCCCAAAAAATCTGCGCATGCGCATCCCACAAAACCTGCGCATGCGCATCCCACAAAACCTCGCACGTGTTTGTGCTCGACTAGCCTGCGGGATGCATCCTTTCGCACGTGTTTTTACTCGACTAGCCTGCGGGATGCATCCTCTCGCACGTGTTTGTGCTCGACTAGCCTGCGGGATGCATCCTCTCGCACGTGTTTTTGCTCGACTAGCCATGCGCATCCCAAAAAACCTGCGCATGCGCATCCCAAAAAACCTGCGCATGCGCATCCCACAAAACCTGCGCATGCGCATCCCACAAAACCTCGCACGTGTTTTTACTCGACTAGCCTGCGGGATGCATCCTCTCGCACGTGTTTTTACTCGACTAGCCTGCGGGATGCATCCTCTCGCACGTGTTTTTACTCGTCTAGGCTGCGGGATGCATCGTCTCGCACGTGTTTTTATTCGACTAGCCTGCGGGATGCATCCTCTCGCACGTGTTTTTACTCCACTAGCCTGCGGGATGCATCCTCTCGCACGTGTTTTTACTCGACTAGCCTGCGGGATGCATCCTCTCGCACGTGTTTTTACTCGACTAGCCTGCGGGAAGCATCCTCTTGCACGTGTTTTTACTCGACTAGCCTGCGGGATGCATCCTCTCGCACGTGTTTTTACTCGACTAGCCTGCGGGATGCATCCTCTCGCTCGTGTTTTTACTCGACTAGCCTGCAGGATGCATCCTCTCGCACGTGTTTTTACTCGACTAGCCTGCGGGATGCATCCTCTCGCACGTGGTTTTGCTCGACTAGCCTGCGGGATGCATCCTCTCGCACGTGTTTTTGCTCGACTAGACTGCGGGATGCATCCTCCCGCACGTGTTTTTGCTCGACTAGCCTGCGGGATGCATCCTCTCGCACGTGTTTTTGCTCGACTAGCCTGCGGGATGCATCCTCTCGCACGTGTTTTTGCTCGACTAGCCTGCGGGACGCATCCTCTCGCACGTGTTTTTACTCGACTAGCCTGCGGGATGCATCCTCTCGCACGTGTTTTTACTCGACTAGCCTCCGGGAAGCATCCTCTTGCACGTGTTTTTACTCGACTAGCCTGCGGGATGCATCCTCTCGCACGTGGTTTTGCTCGACTAGCCTGCGGGATGCATCCTCTCGCACGTGTTTTTGCTCGACTAGACTGCGGGATGCATCCTCCCGCACGTGTTTTTGCTCGACTAGCCTGCGGGATGCATCCTCTCGCACGTGTTTTTGCTCGACTAGCCTGCGGGATGCATCCTCTCGCACGTGTTTTTGCTCGACTAGCATGCGGGACGCATCCTCTCGCACGTGTTTTTACTCGACTAGCCTGCGGGATGCATCCTCTCGCACGTGTTTTTACTCGACTAGCCTGCGGGAAGCATCCTCTTGCACGTGTTTTTACTCGACTAGCCTGCGGGATGCATCCTCTCGCACGTGTTTTTACTCGACTACCCTGCGGGATGCATCCTCTCGCACGTGTATTTGCTCGACTAGCCATGCGCATCCCAAAAAACCTGCGCATGCGCATCCCACGAAACCTGCGCATGCGCATCCCACGAAACCTCGCAAGTGTTTTTACTCGACTAGCCTGCGGGATGCATCCTCTCGCACGTGTTTTTACTCGACTAGCCTGCGGGATGCATCCTCTCGCACGTGTTTTTACTCGACTAGCCTGCAGGATGCATCCTCTCGCACGTGTTTTTACTCGACTAGCCTGCGGGATGCATCCTCTCGCACGTGTTTTTGCTCGACTAGCCTGCGGGATGCATCCTCTCGCACGTGTTTTTGCTCGACTAGCCTGCGGGATGCATCCTCTCGCACGTGTTTTTACTCGACTAGCCTGCGGGAAGCATCCTCTTGCACGTGTTTTTACTCGACTAGCATGCGGGATGCATCCTCTCGCACGTGTTTTTACTCGACTAGCCTGCGGGAAGCATCCTCTCGCACGTGTTTTTACTCGACTAGCCTGCGGGATGCATCCTCACGCACGTGTTTTTACTCGACTAGCCTGCGGGAAGCATCCTCTTGCACGTGTTTCTACTCGACTAGCCTGCGGGATGCATCCTCTCGCACGTGTTTTTACTCGTCTAGGCTGCGGGATGCATCGTCTCGCACGTGTTTTTATTCGACTAGCCTGCGGGATGCATCCTCTCGCACGTGTTTTTACTCCACTAGCCTGCGGGATGCATCCTCTCGCACGTGTTTTTACTCGACTAGCCTGCGGGATGCATCCTCTCGCACGTGTTTTTACTCGACTAGCCTGCGGGATGCATCCTCTCGCACGTGTTTTTACTCGACTAGCCTGCGGGATGCATCCTCTCGCACGTGTTTTTACTCGACTAGCCTGCGGGAAGCATCCTCTTGCACGTGTTTTTACTCGACTAGCCTGCGGGATGCATCCTCTCGCACGTGTTTTTACTCGACTAGCCTGCGGGATGCATCCTCTCGCTCGTGTTTTTACTCGACTAGCCTGCAGGATGCATCCTCTCGCACGTGTTTTTACTCGACTAGCCTGCGGGATGCATCCTCTCGCACGTGTATTTGCTCGACTAGCCATGCGCATCCCAAAAAACCTGCGCATGCGCATCCCAAGAAATCTGCGCATGCGCATCCCACAAAACCTGCGCATGCGCATCCCACGAAACCTGCGCATGCGCATCCCACGAAACCTCGCAAGTGTTTTTACTCGACTAGCCTGCGGGATGCATCCTCTCGCACGTGTTTTTGCTCGACTAGCCATGCGCATCCCAAAAAACCTGCGCATGCGCATCCCAAGAAATCTGCGCATGCGCATCCCACAAAACCTGCGCATGCGCATCCCACAAAACCTCGCACGTGTTTGTGCTCGACTAGCCTGCGGGATGCATCCTTTCGCACGTGTTTTTACTCGACTAGCCTGCGGGATGCATCCTCTCGCACGTGTTTTTGCTCGACTAGCCTGAGGGATGCATCCTCTCGCACGTGTTTGTGCTCGACTAGCCTGCGGGATGCATCTTCTCGCACGTGTTTTTACTCGACTAGCCTGAGGGATGCATCCTCTCGCACGTGTTTTTGCTCGACCAGCCTGCGGGATGCATCCTTTCGCACGTGTTTTTGCTCGACTAGCCTGCGGGATGCATCCTCTCGCACGTGTTTTTGCTCGCCTAGGCATGCGCATCCCAAAAAACCTGCGCATGCGCATCCCACAAAACCTCGCACGTGTTTTTACTCGACTAGCCTGCGGGATGCATCCTCTCGCACGTGTTTTTGCTCGACTAGCCATGCGCATCCCAAAAAACCTGCGCATGCGCATCCCAAAAAATCTGCGCATGCGCATCCCACAAAACCTGCGCATGCGCATCCCACAAAACCTCGCACGTGTTTGTGCTCGACTAGCCTGCGGGATGCATCCTTTCGCACGTGTTTTTACTCGACTAGCCTGCGGGATGCATCCTCTCGCACGTGTTTTTGCTCGACTAGCCTGCGGGATGCATCCTCTCGCACGTGTTTTTGCTCTACTAGCCATGCGCATCCCAAAAAAAAACCTGCGCATGCGCATCCCAAAAAATTTGCGCAATGCGCATCCCACAAAACCTGCGCATGCGCATCCCACAAAACCTCGCACGTGTTTGTGCTCGACTAGCCTGCGGGATGCATCCTTTCGCACGTGTTTTTACTCGACTAGCCTGCGGGATGCATCCTCTCGCACGTGTTTTTGCTCGCCTAGGCATGCGCATCCCAAAAAACCTGCGCATGCGCATCCCACAAAACCTCGCACGTGTTTTTACTCGACTAGCCTGCGGGATGCATCCTCTCGCACGTGTTTTTGCTCGACTAGCCATGCGCATCCCAAAAAACCTGCGCATGCGCGTCCCAAAAAATCTGCGCATGCGCATCCCAAAAAACCTGCGCATGCGCATCCCACAAAACCTCGCACGTGTTTTTACTCGACTAGCCTGCGGGATGCATCCTCTCGCACGTGTTTTTGCTCGACTAGCCATGCGCATCCCAAAAAACCTGCGCATGCGCGTCCCAAAAAATCTGCGCATGCGCATCCCACAAAACCTGCGCATGCGCATCCCACAAAACCTCGCACGTGTTTGTGCTCGACTAGCCTGCGGGATGCATCCTTTCGCACGTGTTTTTACTCGACTAGCCTGCGGGATGCATCCTCTCGCACGTGTTTTTGCTCGACTAGGCATGCGCATCCCAAAAAACCTGCGCATGCGCATCCCACAAAACCTCGCACGTGTTTTTACTCGACTAGCCTGCGGGATGCATCCTCTCGCACGTGTTTTTGCTCGACTAGCCATGCGCATCCCAAAAAACCTGCGCATGCGCATCCCAAAAAATCTGCGCATGCGCATCCCACAAAACCTGCGCATGCGCATCCCACAAAACCTCGCACGTGTTTGTGCTCGACTAGCCTGCGGGATGCATCCTTTCGCACGTGTTTTTACTCGACTAGCCTGCGGGATGCATCCTCTCGCACGTGTTTTTGCTCGACTAGCCTGCGGGATGCATCCTCTCGCACGTGTTTTTGCTCTACTAGCCATGCGCATCCCAAAAAAAAACCTGCGCATGCGCATCCCAAAAAATTTGCGCAATGCGCATCCCACAAAACCTGCGCATGCGCATCCCACAAAACCTCGCACGTGTTTGTGCTCGACTAGCCTGCGGGATGCATCCTTTCGCACGTGTTTTTACTCGACTAGCCTGCAGGATGCATCCTCTCGCACGTGTTTTTGCTCGACTAGCCTGCGGGATGCATCCTCTCGCACGTGTTTGTGCTCGACTAGCCTGCGGGATGCATCCTCTCGCACGTGTTTTTACTCGACTAGCCTGCGGGATGCATCCTCTCGCACGTGTTTTTGCTCGACTAGCCATGCGCATCCCAAAAAACCTGCACATGCGCATCCCAAAAAACCTGCGCATGCGCATCCCACAAAACCTGCGCATGCGCATCCCACAAAACCTGCGCATGCGCATCCCACAAAACCTCGCACGTGTTTTTACTCGACTAGCCTGCGGGATGCATCCTCTCGCACGTGTTTTTACTCGACTAGCCTGCGGGATGCATCCTCTCGCACGTGTTTTTACTCGACTAGCCTGCGGGATGCATCCTCTCGCACGTGTTTTTGCTCGACTAGCCATGCGCATCCCAAAAAACCTGCACATGCGCATCCCAAAAAACCTGCGCATGCGCATCCCACAAAACCTGCGCATGCGCATCCCACAAAACCTGCGCATGCGCATCCCACAAAACCTCGCACGTGTTTTTACTCGACTAGCCTGCGGGATGCATCCTCTCGCACGTGTTTTTACTCGACTAGCCTGCGGGATGCATCCTCTCGCACGTGTTTTTACTCGACTAGCCTGCGGGATGCATCCTCTCGCACGTGTTTTTGCTCGACTAGCCATGCGCATCCCAATAAACCTGCACATGCGCATCCCAAAAAACCTGCGCATGCGCATCCCACAAAACCTGCGCATGCGCATCCCACAAAACCTGCGCATGCGCATCCCACAAAACCTCGCACGTGTTTTTACTCGACTAGCCTGCGGGATGCATCCTCTCGCACGTGTTTTTACTCGACTAGCCTGCGGGATGCATCCTCTCGCACGTGTTTTTACTCGACTAGCCTGCGGGATGCATCCTCTCGCACGTGTTTTTGCTCGACTAGCCTGAGGGATGCATCCTCTCGCACGTGTTTGTGCTCGACTAGCCTGCGGGATGCATCTTCTCGCACGTGTTTTTACTCGACTAGCCTGAGGGATGCATCCTCTCGCACGTGTTTTTGCTCGACCAGCCTGCGGGATGCATCCTTTCGCACGTGTTTTTGCTCGACTAGCCTGCGGGATGCATCCTCTCGCACGTGTTTTTGCTCGCCTAGGCATGCGCATCCCAAAAAACCTGCGCATGCGCATCCCACAAAACCTCGCACGTGTTTTTACTCGACTAGCCTGCGGGATGCATCCTCTCGCACGTGTTTTTGCTCGACTAGCCATGCGCATCCCAAAAAACCTGCGCATGCGCATCCCAAAAAATCTGCGCATGCGCATCCCACAAAACCTGCGCATGCGCATCCCACAAAACCTCGCACGTGTTTGTGCTCGACTAGCCTGCGGGATGCATCCTTTCGCACGTGTTTTTACTCGACTAGCCTGCGGGATGCATCCTCTCGCACGTGTTTTTGCTCGACTAGCCTGCGGGATGCATCCTCTCGCACGTGTTTTTGCTCTACTAGCCATGCGCATCCCAAAAAAAAACCTGCGCATGCGCATCCCAAAAAATTTGCGCAATGCGCATCCCACAAAACCTGCGCATGCGCATCCCACAAAACCTCGCACGTGTTTGTGCTCGACTAGCCTGCGGGATGCATCCTTTCGCACGTGTTTTTACTCGACTAGCCTGCGGGATGCATCCTCTCGCACGTGTTTTTGCTCGCCTAGGCATGCGCATCCCAAAAAACCTGCGCATGCGCATCCCACAAAACCTCGCACGTGTTTTTACTCGACTAGCCTGCGGGATGCATCCTCTCGCACGTGTTTTTGCTCGACTAGCCATGCGCATCCCAAAAAACCTGCGCATGCGCGTCCCAAAAAATCTGCGCATGCGCATCCCAAAAAACCTGCGCATGCGCATCCCACAAAACCTCGCACGTGTTTTTACTCGACTAGCCTGCGGGATGCATCCTCTCGCACGTGTTTTTGCTCGACTAGCCATGCGCATCCCAAAAAACCTGCGCATGCGCGTCCCAAAAAATCTGCGCATGCGCATCCCACAAAACCTGCGCATGCGCATCCCACAAAACCTCGCACGTGTTTGTGCTCGACTAGCCTGCGGGATGCATCCTTTCGCACGTGTTTTTACTCGACTAGCCTGCGGGATGCATCCTCTCGCACGTGTTTTTGCTCGACTAGGCATGCGCATCCCAAAAAACCTGCGCATGCGCATCCCACAAAACCTCGCACGTGTTTTTACTCGACTAGCCTGCGGGATGCATCCTCTCGCACGTGTTTTTGCTCGACTAGCCATGCGCATCCCAAAAAACCTGCGCATGCGCATCCCAAAAAATCTGCGCATGCGCATCCCACAAAACCTGCGCATGCGCATCCCACAAAACCTCGCACGTGTTTGTGCTCGACTAGCCTGCGGGATGCATCCTTTCGCACGTGTTTTTACTCGACTAGCCTGCGGGATGCATCCTCTCGCACGTGTTTTTGCTCGACTAGCCTGCGGGATGCATCCTCTCGCACGTGTTTTTGCTCTACTAGCCATGCGCATCCCAAAAAAAAACCTGCGCATGCGCATCCCAAAAAATTTGCGCAATGCGCATCCCACAAAACCTGCGCATGCGCATCCCACAAAACCTCGCACGTGTTTGTGCTCGACTAGCCTGCGGGATGCATCCTTTCGCACGTGTTTTTACTCGACTAGCCTGCAGGATGCATCCTCTCGCACGTGTTTTTGCTCGACTAGCCTGCGGGATGCATCCTCTCGCACGTGTTTGTGCTCGACTAGCCTGCGGGATGCATCCTCTCGCACGTGTTTTTACTCGACTAGCCTGCGGGATGCATCCTCTCGCACGTGTTTTTGCTCGACTAGCCATGCGCATCCCAAAAAACCTGCACATGCGCATCCCAAAAAACCTGCGCATGCGCATCCCACAAAACCTGCGCATGCGCATCCCACAAAACCTGCGCATGCGCATCCCACAAAACCTCGCACGTGTTTTTACTCGACTAGCCTGCGGGATGCATCCTCTCGCACGTGTTTTTACTCGACTAGCCTGCGGGATGCATCCTCTCGCACGTGTTTTTACTCGACTAGCCTGCGGGATGCATCCTCTCGCACGTGTTTTTGCTCGACTAGCCATGCGCATCCCAAAAAACCTGCACATGCGCATCCCAAAAAACCTGCGCATGCGCATCCCACAAAACCTGCGCATGCGCATCCCACAAAACCTGCGCATGCGCATCCCACAAAACCTCGCACGTGTTTTTACTCGACTAGCCTGCGGGATGCATCCTCTCGCACGTGTTTTTACTCGACTAGCCTGCGGGATGCATCCTCTCGCACGTGTTTTTACTCGACTAGCCTGCGGGATGCATCCTCTCGCACGTGTTTTTGCTCGACTAGCCATGCGCATCCCAATAAACCTGCACATGCGCATCCCAAAAAACCTGCGCATGCGCATCCCACAAAACCTGCGCATGCGCATCCCACAAAACCTGCGCATGCGCATCCCACAAAACCTCGCACGTGTTTTTACTCGACTAGCCTGCGGGATGCATCCTCTCGCACGTGTTTTTACTCGACTAGCCTGCGGGATGCATCCTCTCGCACGTGTTTTTACTCGACTAGCCTGCGGGATGCATCCTCTCGCACGTGTTTTTGCTCGACTAGCCATGCGCATCCCAAAAAACCTGCGCATGCGCGTCCCAAAAAATCTGCGCATGCGCATCCCACAAAACCTGCGCATGCGCATCCCACAAAACCTCGCACGTGTTTGTGCTCGACTAGCCTGCGGGATGCATCCTTTCGCACGTGTTTTTACTCGACTAGCCTGCGGGATGCATCCTCTCGCACGTGTTTTTGCTCGACTAGGCATGCGCATCCCAAAAAACCTGCGCATGCGCATCCCACAAAACCTCGCACGTGTTTTTACTCGACTAGCCTGCGGGATGCATCCTCTCGCACGTGTTTTTGCTCGACTAGCCATGCGCATCCCAAAAAACCTGCGCATGCGCATCCCAAAAAATCTGCGCATGCGCATCCCACAAAACCTGCGCATGCGCATCCCACAAAACCTCGCACGTGTTTGTGCTCGACTAGCCTGCGGGATGCATCCTTTCGCACGTGTTTTTACTCGACTAGCCTGCGGGATGCATCCTCTCGCACGTGTTTTTGCTCGACTAGCCTGCGGGATGCATCCTCTCGCACGTGTTTTTGCTCTACTAGCCATGCGCATCCCAAAAAAAAACCTGCGCATGCGCATCCCAAAAAATTTGCGCAATGCGCATCCCACAAAACCTGCGCATGCGCATCCCACAAAACCTCGCACGTGTTTGTGCTCGACTAGCCTGCGGGATGCATCCTTTCGCACGTGTTTTTACTCGACTAGCCTGCAGGATGCATCCTCTCGCACGTGTTTTTGCTCGACTAGCCTGCGGGATGCATCCTCTCGCACGTGTTTGTGCTCGACTAGCCTGCGGGATGCATCCTCTCGCACGTGTTTTTACTCGACTAGCCTGCGGGATGCATCCTCTCGCACGTGTTTTTGCTCGACTAGCCATGCGCATCCCAAAAAACCTGCACATGCGCATCCCAAAAAACCTGCGCATGCGCATCCCACAAAACCTGCGCATGCGCATCCCACAAAACCTGCGCATGCGCATCCCACAAAACCTCGCACGTGTTTTTACTCGACTAGCCTGCGGGATGCATCCTCTCGCACGTGTTTTTACTCGACTAGCCTGCGGGATGCATCCTCTCGCACGTGTTTTTACTCGACTAGCCTGCGGGATGCATCCTCTCGCACGTGTTTTTGCTCGACTAGCCATGCGCATCCCAAAAAACCTGCACATGCGCATCCCAAAAAACCTGCGCATGCGCATCCCACAAAACCTGCGCATGCGCATCCCACAAAACCTGCGCATGCGCATCCCACAAAACCTCGCACGTGTTTTTACTCGACTAGCCTGCGGGATGCATCCTCTCGCACGTGTTTTTACTCGACTAGCCTGCGGGATGCATCCTCTCGCACGTGTTTTTACTCGACTAGCCTGCGGGATGCATCCTCTCGCACGTGTATTTGCTCGACTAGCCATGCGCATCCCAAAAAACCTGCGCATGCGCATCCCAAGAAATCTGCGCATGCGCATCCCACAAAACCTGCGCATGCGCATCCCACGAAACCTGCGCATGCGCATCCCACGAAACCTCGCAAGTGTTTTTACTCGACTAGCCTGCGGGATGCATCCTCTCGCACGTGTTTTTGCTCGACTAGCCATGCGCATCCCAAAAAACCTGCGCATGCGCATCCCAAGAAATCTGCGCATGCGCATCCCACAAAACCTGCGCATGCGCATCCCACAAAACCTCGCACGTGTTTGTGCTCGACTAGCCTGCGGGATGCATCCTTTCGCACGTGTTTTTACTCGACTAGCCTGCGGGATGCATCCTCTCGCACGTGTTTTTGCTCGACTAGCCTGAGGGATGCATCCTCTCGCACGTGTTTGTGCTCGACTAGCCTGCGGGATGCATCTTCTCGCACGTGTTTTTACTCGACTAGCCTGAGGGATGCATCCTCTCGCACGTGTTTTTGCTCGACCAGCCTGCGGGATGCATCCTTTCGCACGTGTTTTTGCTCGACTAGCCTGCGGGATGCATCCTCTCGCACGTGTTTTTGCTCGCCTAGGCATGCGCATCCCAAAAAACCTGCGCATGCGCATCCCACAAAACCTCGCACGTGTTTTTACTCGACTAGCCTGCGGGATGCATCCTCTCGCACGTGTTTTTGCTCGACTAGCCATGCGCATCCCAAAAAACCTGCGCATGCGCGTCCCAAAAAATCTGCGCATGCGCATCCCAAAAAACCTGCGCATGCGCATCCCACAAAACCTCGCACGTGTTTTTACTCGACTAGCCTGCGGGATGCATCCTCTCGCACGTGTTTTTGCTCGACTAGCCATGCGCATCCCAAAAAACCTGCGCATGCGCGTCCCAAAAAATCTGCGCATGCGCATCCCACAAAACCTGCGCATGCGCATCCCACAAAACCTCGCACGTGTTTGTGCTCGACTAGCCTGCGGGATGCATCCTTTCGCACGTGTTTTTACTCGACTAGCCTGCGGGATGCATCCTCTCGCACGTGTTTTTGCTCGACTAGGCATGCGCATCCCAAAAAACCTGCGCATGCGCATCCCACAAAACCTCGCACGTGTTTTTACTCGACTAGCCTGCGGGATGCATCCTCTCGCACGTGTTTTTGCTCGACTAGCCATGCGCATCCCAAAAAACCTGCGCATGCGCATCCCAAAAAATCTGCGCATGCGCATCCCACAAAACCTGCGCATGCGCATCCCACAAAACCTCGCACGTGTTTGTGCTCGACTAGCCTGCGGGATGCATCCTTTCGCACGTGTTTTTACTCGACTAGCCTGCGGGATGCATCCTCTCGCACGTGTTTTTGCTCGACTAGCCTGCGGGATGCATCCTCTCGCACGTGTTTTTGCTCTACTAGCCATGCGCATCCCAAAAAAAAACCTGCGCATGCGCATCCCAAAAAATTTGCGCAATGCGCATCCCACAAAACCTGCGCATGCGCATCCCACAAAACCTCGCACGTGTTTGTGCTCGACTAGCCTGCGGGATGCATCCTTTCGCACGTGTTTTTACTCGACTAGCCTGCAGGATGCATCCTCTCGCACGTGTTTTTGCTCGACTAGCCTGCGGGATGCATCCTCTCGCACGTGTTTGTGCTCGACTAGCCTGCGGGATGCATCCTCTCGCACGTGTTTTTACTCGACTAGCCTGCGGGATGCATCCTCTCGCACGTGTTTTTGCTCGACTAGCCATGCGCATCCCAAAAAACCTGCACATGCGCATCCCAAAAAACCTGCGCATGCGCATCCCACAAAACCTGCGCATGCGCATCCCACAAAACCTGCGCATGCGCATCCCACAAAACCTCGCACGTGTTTTTACTCGACTAGCCTGCGGGATGCATCCTCTCGCACGTGTTTTTACTCGACTAGCCTGCGGGATGCATCCTCTCGCACGTGTTTTTACTCGACTAGCCTGCGGGATGCATCCTCTCGCACGTGTTTTTGCTCGACTAGCCATGCGCATCCCAAAAAACCTGCACATGCGCATCCCAAAAAACCTGCGCATGCGCATCCCACAAAACCTGCGCATGCGCATCCCACAAAACCTGCGCATGCGCATCCCACAAAACCTCGCACGTGTTTTTACTCGACTAGCCTGCGGGATGCATCCTCTCGCACGTGTTTTTACTCGACTAGCCTGCGGGATGCATCCTCTCGCACGTGTTTTTACTCGACTAGCCTGCGGGATGCATCCTCTCGCACGTGTTTTTGCTCGACTAGCCATGCGCATCCCAATAAACCTGCACATGCGCATCCCAAAAAACCTGCGCATGCGCATCCCACAAAACCTGCGCATGCGCATCCCACAAAACCTGCGCATGCGCATCCCACAAAACCTCGCACGTGTTTTTACTCGACTAGCCTGCGGGATGCATCCTCTCGCACGTGTTTTTACTCGACTAGCCTGCGGGATGCATCCTCTCGCACGTGTTTTTACTCGACTAGCCTGCGGGATGCATCCTCTCGCACGTGTTTTTGCTCGACTAGCCATGCGCATCCCAAAAAACCTGCGCATGCGCGTCCCAAAAAATCTGCGCATGCGCATCCCACAAAACCTGCGCATGCGCATCCCACAAAACCTCGCACGTGTTTGTGCTCGACTAGCCTGCGGGATGCATCCTTTCGCACGTGTTTTTACTCGACTAGCCTGCGGGATGCATCCTCTCGCACGTGTTTTTGCTCGACTAGGCATGCGCATCCCAAAAAACCTGCGCATGCGCATCCCACAAAACCTCGCACGTGTTTTTACTCGACTAGCCTGCGGGATGCATCCTCTCGCACGTGTTTTTGCTCGACTAGCCATGCGCATCCCAAAAAACCTGCGCATGCGCATCCCAAAAAATCTGCGCATGCGCATCCCACAAAACCTGCGCATGCGCATCCCACAAAACCTCGCACGTGTTTGTGCTCGACTAGCCTGCGGGATGCATCCTTTCGCACGTGTTTTTACTCGACTAGCCTGCGGGATGCATCCTCTCGCACGTGTTTTTGCTCGACTAGCCTGCGGGATGCATCCTCTCGCACGTGTTTTTGCTCTACTAGCCATGCGCATCCCAAAAAAAAACCTGCGCATGCGCATCCCAAAAAATTTGCGCAATGCGCATCCCACAAAACCTGCGCATGCGCATCCCACAAAACCTCGCACGTGTTTGTGCTCGACTAGCCTGCGGGATGCATCCTTTCGCACGTGTTTTTACTCGACTAGCCTGCAGGATGCATCCTCTCGCACGTGTTTTTGCTCGACTAGCCTGCGGGATGCATCCTCTCGCACGTGTTTGTGCTCGACTAGCCTGCGGGATGCATCCTCTCGCACGTGTTTTTACTCGACTAGCCTGCGGGATGCATCCTCTCGCACGTGTTTTTGCTCGACTAGCCATGCGCATCCCAAAAAACCTGCACATGCGCATCCCAAAAAACCTGCGCATGCGCATCCCACAAAACCTGCGCATGCGCATCCCACAAAACCTGCGCATGCGCATCCCACAAAACCTCGCACGTGTTTTTACTCGACTAGCCTGCGGGATGCATCCTCTCGCACGTGTTTTTACTCGACTAGCCTGCGGGATGCATCCTCTCGCACGTGTTTTTACTCGACTAGCCTGCGGGATGCATCCTCTCGCACGTGTTTTTGCTCGACTAGCCATGCGCATCCCAAAAAACCTGCACATGCGCATCCCAAAAAACCTGCGCATGCGCATCCCACAAAACCTGCGCATGCGCATCCCACAAAACCTGCGCATGCGCATCCCACAAAACCTCGCACGTGTTTTTACTCGACTAGCCTGCGGGATGCATCCTCTCGCACGTGTTTTTACTCGACTAGCCTGCGGGATGCATCCTCTCGCACGTGTTTTTACTCGACTAGCCTGCGGGATGCATCCTCTCGCACGTGTATTTGCTCGACTAGCCATGCGCATCCCAAAAAACCTGCGCATGCGCATCCCAAGAAATCTGCGCATGCGCATCCCACAAAACCTGCGCATGCGCATCCCACGAAACCTGCGCATGCGCATCCCACGAAACCTCGCAAGTGTTTTTACTCGACTAGCCTGCGGGATGCATCCTCTCGCACGTGTTTTTGCTCGACTAGCCATGCGCATCCCAAAAAACCTGCGCATGCGCATCCCAAGAAATCTGCGCATGCGCATCCCACAAAACCTGCGCATGCGCATCCCACAAAACCTCGCACGTGTTTGTGCTCGACTAGCCTGCGGGATGCATCCTTTCGCACGTGTTTTTACTCGACTAGCCTGCGGGATGCATCCTCTCGCACGTGTTTTTGCTCGACTAGCCTGAGGGATGCATCCTCTCGCACGTGTTTGTGCTCGACTAGCCTGCGGGATGCATCTTCTCGCACGTGTTTTTACTCGACTAGCCTGAGGGATGCATCCTCTCGCACGTGTTTTTGCTCGACCAGCCTGCGGGATGCATCCTTTCGCACGTGTTTTTGCTCGACTAGCCTGCGGGATGCATCCTCTCGCACGTGTTTTTGCTCGCCTAGGCATGCGCATCCCAAAAAACCTGCGCATGCGCATCCCAAAAAACCTGCGCATGCGCATCCCACAAAACCTCGCACGTGTTTTTACTCGACTAGCCTGCGGGATGCATCCTCTCGCACGTGTTTTTGCTCGACTAGCCATGCGCATCCCAAAAAACCTGCGCATGCGCATCCCAAAAAATCTGCGCATGCGCATCCCACAAAACCTGCGCATGCGCATCCCACAAAACCTCGCACGTGTTTGTGCTCGACTAGCCTGCGGGATGCATCCTTTCGCACGTGTTTTTACTCGACTAGCCTGCGGGATGCATCCTCTCGCACGTGTTTTTGCTCGACTAGCCTGCGGGATGCATCCTCTCGCACGTGTTTTTGCTCTACTAGCCATGCGCATCCCAAAAAAAAACCTGCGCATGCGCATCCCAAAAAATTTGCGCAATGCGCATCCCACAAAACCTGCGCATGCGCATCCCACAAAACCTCGCACGTGTTTGTGCTCGACTAGCCTGCGGGATGCATCCTTTCGCACGTGTTTTTACTCGACTAGCCTGCGGGATGCATCCTCTCGCACGTGTTTTTGCTCGCCTAGGCATGCGCATCCCAAAAAACCTGCGCATGCGCATCCCACAAAACCTCGCACGTGTTTTTACTCGACTAGCCTGCGGGATGCATCCTCTCGCACGTGTTTTTGCTCGACTAGCCATGCGCATCCCAAAAAACCTGCGCATGCGCGTCCCAAAAAATCTGCGCATGCGCATCCCAAAAAACCTGCGCATGCGCATCCCACAAAACCTCGCACGTGTTTTTACTCGACTAGCCTGCGGGATGCATCCTCTCGCACGTGTTTTTGCTCGACTAGCCATGCGCATCCCAAAAAACCTGCGCATGCGCGTCCCAAAAAATCTGCGCATGCGCATCCCAAAAAACCTGCGCATGCGCATCCCACAAAACCTCGCACGTGTTTTTACTCGACTAGCCTGCGGGATGCATCCTCTCGCACGTGTTTTTGCTCGACTAGCCATGCGCATCCCAAAAAACCTGCGCATGCGCGTCCCAAAAAATCTGCGCATGCGCATCCCACAAAACCTGCGCATGCGCATCCCACAAAACCTCGCACGTGTTTGTGCTCGACTAGCCTGCGGGATGCATCCTTTCGCACGTGTTTTTACTCGACTAGCCTGCGGGATGCATCCTCTCGCACGTGTTTTTGCTCGACTAGGCATGCGCATCCCAAAAAACCTGCGCATGCGCATCCCACAAAACCTCGCACGTGTTTTTACTCGACTAGCCTGCGGGATGCATCCTCTCGCACGTGTTTTTGCTCGACTAGCCATGCGCATCCCAAAAAACCTGCGCATGCGCATCCCAAAAAATCTGCGCATGCGCATCCCACAAAACCTGCGCATGCGCATCCCACAAAACCTCGCACGTGTTTGTGCTCGACTAGCCTGCGGGATGCATCCTTTCGCACGTGTTTTTACTCGACTAGCCTGCGGGATGCATCCTCTCGCACGTGTTTTTGCTCGACTAGCCTGCGGGATGCATCCTCTCGCACGTGTTTTTGCTCTACTAGCCATGCGCATCCCAAAAAAAAACCTGCGCATGCGCATCCCAAAAAATTTGCGCAATGCGCATCCCACAAAACCTGCGCATGCGCATCCCACAAAACCTCGCACGTGTTTGTGCTCGACTAGCCTGCGGGATGCATCCTTTCGCACGTGTTTTTACTCGACTAGCCTGCAGGATGCATCCTCTCGCACGTGTTTTTGCTCGACTAGCCTGCGGGATGCATCCTCTCGCACGTGTTTGTGCTCGACTAGCCTGCGGGATGCATCCTCTCGCACGTGTTTTTACTCGACTAGCCTGCGGGATGCATCCTCTCGCACGTGTTTTTGCTCGACTAGCCATGCGCATCCCAAAAAACCTGCACATGCGCATCCCAAAAAACCTGCGCATGCGCATCCCACAAAACCTGCGCATGCGCATCCCACAAAACCTGCGCATGCGCATCCCACAAAACCTCGCACGTGTTTTTACTCGACTAGCCTGCGGGATGCATCCTCTCGCACGTGTTTTTACTCGACTAGCCTGCGGGATGCATCCTCTCGCACGTGTTTTTACTCGACTAGCCTGCGGGATGCATCCTCTCGCACGTGTTTTTGCTCGACTAGCCATGCGCATCCCAAAAAACCTGCACATGCGCATCCCAAAAAACCTGCGCATGCGCATCCCACAAAACCTGCGCATGCGCATCCCACAAAACCTGCGCATGCGCATCCCACAAAACCTCGCACGTGTTTTTACTCGACTAGCCTGCGGGATGCATCCTCTCGCACGTGTTTTTACTCGACTAGCCTGCGGGATGCATCCTCTCGCACGTGTTTTTACTCGACTAGCCTGCGGGATGCATCCTCTCGCACGTGTTTTTGCTCGACTAGCCATGCGCATCCCAATAAACCTGCACATGCGCATCCCAAAAAACCTGCGCATGCGCATCCCACAAAACCTGCGCATGCGCATCCCACAAAACCTGCGCATGCGCATCCCACAAAACCTCGCACGTGTTTTTACTCGACTAGCCTGCGGGATGCATCCTCTCGCACGTGTTTTTACTCGACTAGCCTGCGGGATGCATCCTCTCGCACGTGTTTTTACTCGACTAGCCTGCGGGATGCATCCTCTCGCACGTGTTTTTACTCGACTAGCCTGCGGGATGCATCCTCTCGCACGTGTTTTTGCTCGACTAGCCATGCGCATCCCAAAAAACCTGCACATGCGCATCCCAAAAAACCTGCGCATGCGCATCCCACAAAACCTGCGCATGCGCATCCCACAAAACCTCGCACGTGTTTTTACTCGACTAGCCTGCGGGATGCATCCTCTCGCACGTGTTTTTACTCGACTAGCCTGCGGGATGCATCCTCTCGCACGTGTTTTTACTCGACTAGCCTGCGGGATGCATCCTCTCGCACGTGTTTTTGCTCGACTAGCCATGCGCATCCCAAAAAACCTGCACATGCGCATCCCAAAAAACCTGCGCATGCGCATCCCACAAAACCTCGCACGTGTTTTTACTCGACTAGCCTGCGGGATGCATCCTCTCGCACGTGTTTTTGCTCGACTAGCCATGCGCATCCCAAAAAACCTGCACATGCGCATCCCAAAAAACCTGCGCATGCGCATCCCACAAAACCTGCGCATGCGCATCCCACAAAACCTGCGCATGCGCATCCCACAAAACCTCGCACGTGTTTTTACTCGACTAGCCTGCGGGATGCATCCTCTCGCACGTGTTTTTACTCGACTAGCCTGCGGGATGCATCCTCTCGCACGTGTTTTTGCTCGACTAGCCTGCGGGATGCATCCTCTCGCACGTGTTTGTGCTCGACTAGCCTGCGGGATGCATCCTCTCGCACGTGTTTTTACTCGACTAGCCTGCGGGATGCATCCTCTCGCACGTGTTTTTGCTCGACTAGCCTGCAGGATGCATCCTCTCGCACGTGTTTTTACTCGACTAGCCTGCGGGATGCATCCTCTCGCACGTGTTTTTACTCGACTAGCCTGCGGGAAGCATCCTCTTGCACGTGTTTTTACTCGACTAGCCTGCGGGATGCATCCTCTCGCACGTGTTTTTACTCGACTAGCCTGCGGGATGCATCCTCTCGCTCGTGTTTTTACTCGACTAGCCTGCAGGATGCATCCTCTCGCACGTGTTTTTACTCGACTAGCCTGCGGGATGCATCCTCTCGCACGTGTATTTGCTCGACTAGCCATGCGCATCCCAAAAAACCTGCGCATGCGCATCCCAAGAAATCTGGCATGCGCATCCCACAAAACCTGCGCATGCGCATCCCACGAAACCTGCGCATGCGCATCCCACGAAACCTGCGCATGCGCATCCCACGAAACCTCGCAAGTGTTTTTACTCGACTAGCCTGCGGGATGCATCCTCTCGCACGTGTTTGTGCTCGACTAGCCTGCGGGATGCATCCTTTCGCACGTGTTTTTACTCGACTAGCCTGCGGGATGCATCCTCTCGCACGTGTTTTTGCTCGACTAGCCTGCGGGATGCATCCTCTCGCACGTGTTTGTGCTCGACTAGCCTGCGGGATGCATCTTCTCGCACGTGTTTTTACTCGACTAGCCTGCGGGATGCATCCTCTCGCACGTGTTTTTGCTCGACTAGCCTGCGGGGTGCATCCTCTCGCACGTGTTTTTGCTCGACTAGCCATGCGCATCCCAAAAAACCTGCGCATGCGCATCCCAAAAAATCTGCGCATGCGCATCCCACAAAACCTGCGCATGCGCATCCCACAAAACCTCGCACGTGTTTGTGCTCGACTAGCCTGCGGGATGCATCCTTTCGCACGTGTTTTTACTCGACTAGCCTGCGGGATGCATCCTCTCGCACGTGTTTTTGCTCGACTAGCCTGCGGGATGCATCCTCTCGCACGTGTTTTTGCTCTACTAGCCATGCGCATCCCAAAAAAAAACCTGCGCATGCGCATCCCAAAAAATTTGCGCAATGCGCATCCCACAAAACCTGCGCATGCGCATCCCACAAAACCTCGCACGTGTTTGTGCTCGACTAGCCTGCGGGATGCATCCTTTCGCACGTGTTTTTACTCGACTAGCCTGCGGGATGCATCCTCTCGCACGTGTTTTTGCTCGCCTAGGCATGCGCATCCCAAAAAACCTGCGCATGCGCATCCCACAAAACCTCGCACGTGTTTTTACTCGACTAGCCTGCGGGATGCATCCTCTCGCACGTGTTTTTGCTCGACTAGCCATGCGCATCCCAAAAAACCTGCGCATGCGCGTCCCAAAAAATCTGCGCATGCGCATCCCAAAAAACCTGCGCATGCGCATCCCACAAAACCTCGCACGTGTTTTTACTCGACTAGCCTGCGGGATGCATCCTCTCGCACGTGTTTTTGCTCGACTAGCCATGCGCATCCCAAAAAACCTGCGCATGCGCGTCCCAAAAAATCTGCGCATGCGCATCCCAAAAAACCTGCGCATGCGCATCCCACAAAACCTCGCACGTGTTTTTACTCGACTAGCCTGCGGGATGCATCCTCTCGCACGTGTTTTTGCTCGACTAGCCATGCGCATCCCAAAAAACCTGCGCATGCGCGTCCCAAAAAATCTGCGCATGCGCATCCCACAAAACCTGCGCATGCGCATCCCACAAAACCTCGCACGTGTTTGTGCTCGACTAGCCTGCGGGATGCATCCTTTCGCACGTGTTTTTACTCGACTAGCCTGCGGGATGCATCCTCTCGCACGTGTTTTTGCTCGACTAGGCATGCGCATCCCAAAAAACCTGCGCATGCGCATCCCACAAAACCTCGCACGTGTTTTTACTCGACTAGCCTGCGGGATGCATCCTCTCGCACGTGTTTTTGCTCGACTAGCCATGCGCATCCCAAAAAACCTGCGCATGCGCATCCCAAAAAATCTGCGCATGCGCATCCCACAAAACCTGCGCATGCGCATCCCACAAAACCTCGCACGTGTTTGTGCTCGACTAGCCTGCGGGATGCATCCTTTCGCACGTGTTTTTACTCGACTAGCCTGCGGGATGCATCCTCTCGCACGTGTTTTTGCTCGACTAGCCTGCGGGATGCATCCTCTCGCACGTGTTTTTGCTCTACTAGCCATGCGCATCCCAAAAAAAAACCTGCGCATGCGCATCCCAAAAAATTTGCGCAATGCGCATCCCACAAAACCTGCGCATGCGCATCCCACAAAACCTCGCACGTGTTTGTGCTCGACTAGCCTGCGGGATGCATCCTTTCGCACGTGTTTTTACTCGACTAGCCTGCAGGATGCATCCTCTCGCACGTGTTTTTGCTCGACTAGCCTGCGGGATGCATCCTCTCGCACGTGTTTGTGCTCGACTAGCCTGCGGGATGCATCCTCTCGCACGTGTTTTTACTCGACTAGCCTGCGGGATGCATCCTCTCGCACGTGTTTTTGCTCGACTAGCCATGCGCATCCCAAAAAACCTGCACATGCGCATCCCAAAAAACCTGCGCATGCGCATCCCACAAAACCTGCGCATGCGCATCCCACAAAACCTGCGCATGCGCATCCCACAAAACCTCGCACGTGTTTTTACTCGACTAGCCTGCGGGATGCATCCTCTCGCACGTGTTTTTACTCGACTAGCCTGCGGGATGCATCCTCTCGCACGTGTTTTTACTCGACTAGCCTGCGGGATGCATCCTCTCGCACGTGTTTTTGCTCGACTAGCCATGCGCATCCCAAAAAACCTGCACATGCGCATCCCAAAAAACCTGCGCATGCGCATCCCACAAAACCTGCGCATGCGCATCCCACAAAACCTGCGCATGCGCATCCCACAAAACCTCGCACGTGTTTTTACTCGACTAGCCTGCGGGATGCATCCTCTCGCACGTGTTTTTACTCGACTAGCCTGCGGGATGCATCCTCTCGCACGTGTTTTTACTCGACTAGCCTGCGGGATGCATCCTCTCGCACGTGTTTTTGCTCGACTAGCCATGCGCATCCCAATAAACCTGCACATGCGCATCCCAAAAAACCTGCGCATGCGCATCCCACAAAACCTGCGCATGCGCATCCCACAAAACCTGCGCATGCGCATCCCACAAAACCTCGCACGTGTTTTTACTCGACTAGCCTGCGGGATGCATCCTCTCGCACGTGTTTTTACTCGACTAGCCTGCGGGATGCATCCTCTCGCACGTGTTTTTACTCGACTAGCCTGCGGGATGCATCCTCTCGCACGTGTTTTTACTCGACTAGCCTGCGGGATGCATCCTCTCGCACGTGTTTTTGCTCGACTAGCCATGCGCATCCCAAAAAACCTGCACATGCGCATCCCAAAAAACCTGCGCATGCGCATCCCACAAAACCTGCGCATGCGCATCCCACAAAACCTCGCACGTGTTTTTACTCGACTAGCCTGCGGGATGCATCCTCTCGCACGTGTTTTTACTCGACTAGCCTGCGGGATGCATCCTCTCGCACGTGTTTTTACTCGACTAGCCTGCGGGATGCATCCTCTCGCACGTGTTTTTGCTCGACTAGCCATGCGCATCCCAAAAAACCTGCACATGCGCATCCCAAAAAACCTGCGCATGCGCATCCCACAAAACCTCGCACGTGTTTTTACTCGACTAGCCTGCGGGATGCATCCTCTCGCACGTGTTTTTGCTCGACTAGCCATGCGCATCCCAAAAAACCTGCACATGCGCATCCCAAAAAACCTGCGCATGCGCATCCCACAAAACCTGCGCATGCGCATCCCACAAAACCTGCGCATGCGCATCCCACAAAACCTCGCACGTGTTTTTACTCGACTAGCCTGCGGGATGCATCCTCTCGCACGTGTTTTTACTCGACTAGCCTGCGGGATGCATCCTCTCGCACGTGTTTTTGCTCGACTAGCCTGCGGGATGCATCCTCTCGCACGTGTTTGTGCTCGACTAGCCTGCGGGATGCATCCTCTCGCACGTGTTTTTACTCGACTAGCCTGCGGGATGCATCCTCTCGCACGTGTTTTTGCTCGACTAGCCTGCAGGATGCATCCTCTCGCACGTGTTTTTACTCGACTAGCCTGCGGGATGCATCCTCTCGCACGTGTTTTTACTCGACTAGCCTGCGGGAAGCATCCTCTTGCACGTGTTTTTACTCGACTAGCCTGCGGGATGCATCCTCTCGCACGTGTTTTTACTCGACTAGCCTGCGGGATGCATCCTCTCGCTCGTGTTTTTACTCGACTAGCCTGCAGGATGCATCCTCTCGCACGTGTTTTTACTCGACTAGCCTGCGGGATGCATCCTCTCGCACGTGTATTTGCTCGACTAGCCATGCGCATCCCAAAAAACCTGCGCATGCGCATCCCAAGAAATCTGGCATGCGCATCCCACAAAACCTGCGCATGCGCATCCCACGAAACCTGCGCATGCGCATCCCACGAAACCTGCGCATGCGCATCCCACGAAACCTCGCAAGTGTTTTTACTCGACTAGCCTGCGGGATGCATCCTCTCGCACGTGTTTGTGCTCGACTAGCCTGCGGGATGCATCCTTTCGCACGTGTTTTTACTCGACTAGCCTGCGGGATGCATCCTCTCGCACGTGTTTTTGCTCGACTAGCCTGCGGGATGCATCCTCTCGCACGTGTTTGTGCTCGACTAGCCTGCGGGATGCATCTTCTCGCACGTGTTTTTACTCGACTAGCCTGCGGGATGCATCCTCTCGCACGTGTTTTTGCTCGACTAGCCTGCGGGGTGCATCCTCTCGCACGTGTTTTTACTCGACTAGCCTGCGGGATGCATCCTCTCGCACGTGTTTTTACTCGACTAGCCTGCGGGATGCATCCTCTCGCACGTGTTTTTACTCGACTAGCCTGCGGGATGCATCCTCTCGCACGTGTTTTTACTCGTCTAGGCTGCGGGATGCATCGTCTCGCACGTGTTTTTATTCGACTAGCCTGCGGGATGCATCCTCTCGCACGTGTTTTTACTCCACTAGCCTGCGGGATGCATCCTCTCGCACGTGTTTTTACTCGACTAGCCTGCGGGATGCATCCTCTCGCACGTGTTTTTACTCGACTACCCTGCGGGATGCATCCTCTCGCACGTGTTTTTGCTCGACTAGCCATGCGCATCCCAAAAAACCTGCGCATGCGCATCCCAAAAAATCTGCGCATGCGCATCCCACAAAACCTGCGCATGCGCATCCCACAAAACCTCGCACGTGTTTGTGCTCGACTAGCCTGCGGGATGCATCCTTTCGCACGTGTTTTTACTCGACTAGCCTGCGGGAAGCATCCTCTCGCACGTGTTTTTACTCGACTAGCCTGCGGGATGCATCCTCTCGCACGTGTTTTTACTCGACTAGCCTGCGGGAAGCATCCTCTTGCACGTGTTTTTACTCGACTAGCCTGCGGGATGCATCCTCTCGCACGTGTTTTTACTCGACTAGCCTGCGGGATGCATCCTCTCGCTCGTGTTTTTACTCGACTAGCCTGCAGGATGCATCCTCTCGCACGTGTTTTTACTCGACTAGCCTGCGGGATGCATCCTCTCGCACGTGGTTTTGCTCGACTAGCCTGCGGGATGCATCCTCTCGCACGTGTTTTTGCTCGACTAGACTGCGGGATGCATCCTCTCGCACGTGTTTTTGCTCGACTAGCCTGCGGGATGCATCCTCTCGCACGTGTTTTTGCTCGACTAGCCTGCGGGATGCATCCTCTCGCACGTGTTTTTGCTCGACTAGCCTGCGGGATGCATCCTCTCGCACGTGTTTTTGCTCGACTAGCCTGCGGGAAGCATCCTCTTGCACGTGTTTTTACTCGACTAGCATGCGGGATGCATCCTCTCGCACGTGTTTTTACTCGACTAGCCTGCGGGAAGCATTCTCTCGCACGTGTTTTTACTCGACTAGCCTGCGGGATGCATCCTCTCGCACGTGTTTTTACTCGACTAGCCTGCGGGAAGCATCCTCTTGCACGTGTTTCTACTCGACTAGCCTGCGGGATGCATCCTCTCGCACGTGTTTTTACTCGACTAGCCTGCGGGATGCATCCTCTCGCACGTGTTTTTACTCGACTACCCTGCGGGATGCATCCTCTCGCACGTGTTTTTACTCGACTACCCTGCGGGATGCATCCTCTCGCACGTGTATTTGCTCGAATAGCCATGCGCATCCCAAAAAACCTGCGCATGCGCATCCCACGAAACCTGCGCATGCGCATCCCACGAAACCTCGCAAGTGTTTTTACTCGACTAGCCTGCGGGATGCATCCTCTCGCACGTGTTTTTGCTCGACTAGCCATGCGCATCCCAAAAAACCTGCGCATGCGCATCCCAAGAAATCTGCGCATGCGCATCCCACAAAACCTGCGCATGCGCATCCCACAAAACCTCGCACGTGTTTGTGCTCGACTAGCCTGCGGGATGCATCCTTTCGCACGTGTTTTTACTCGACTAGCCTGCGGGATGCATCCTCTCGCACGTGTTTTTGCTCGACTAGCCTGCGGGATGCATCCTCTCGCACGTGTTTGTGCTCGACTAGCCTGCGGGATGCATCTTCTCGCACGTGTTTTTACTCGACTAGCCTGCGGGATGCATCCTCTCGCACGTGTTTTTGCTCGACCAGCCTGCGGGATGCATCCTTTCGCACGTGTTTTTGCTCGACTAGCCTGCGGGATGCATCCTCTCGCACGTGTTTTTGCTCGCCTAGGCATGCGCATCCCAAAAAACCTGCGCATGCGCATCCCAAAAAACCTGCGCATGCGCATCCCACAAAACCTCGCACGTGTTTTTACTCGACTAGCCTGCGGGATGCATCCTCTCGCACGTGTTTTTGCTCGACTAGCCATGCGCATCCCAAAAAACCTGCGCATGCGCGTCCCAAAAAATCTGCGCATGCGCATCCCACAAAACCTGCGCATGCGCATCCCACAAAACCTCGCACGTGTTTGTGCTCGACTAGCCTGCGGGATGCATCCTCTCGCACGTGTTTGTGCTCGACTAGCCTGCGGGATGCATCCTCTCGCACGTGTTTTTACTCGACTAGCCTGCGGGATGCATCCTCTCGCACGTGTATTTGCTCGACTAGCCATGCGCATCCCAAAAAACCTGCGCATGCGCGTCCCAAAAAATCTGCGCATGCGCATCCCACAAAACCTGCGCATGCGCATCCCACAAAACCTCGCACGTGTTTGTGCTCGACTAGCCTGCGGGATGCATCCTTTCGCACGTGTTTTTGCTCGACTAGCCATGCGCATCCCAAAAAACCTGCGCATGCGCATCCCAAAAAATCTGCGCATGCGCATCCCACAAAACCTCGCACGTGTTTGTGCTCGACTAGCCTGCGGGATGCATCCTTTCGCACGTGTTTTTACTCGACTAGCCTGCGGGATGCATCCTCTCGCACGTGTTTTTACTCGACTAGCCTGCGGGATGCATCCTCTCGCACGTGTTTTTGCTCGACTAGGCATGCGCATCCCAAAAAACCTGCGCATGCGCATCCCACAAAACCTCGCACGTGTTTTTACTCGACTAGCCTGCGGGATGCATCCTCTCGCACGTGTTTTTGCTCGACTAGCCATGCGCATCCCAAAAAACCTGCGCATGCGCATCCCAAAAAATCTGCGCATGCGCATCCCACAAAACCTCGCACGTGTTTGTGCTCGACTAGCCTGCGGGATGCATCCTTTCGCACGTGTTTTTACTCGACTAGCCTGCGGGATGCATCCTCTCGCACGTGTTTTTGCTCGACTAGCCTGCGGGATGCATCCTCTCGCACGTGTTTGTGCTCGACTAGCCTGCGGGATGCATCCTCTCGCACGTGTTTTTACTCGACTAGCCTGCGGGATGCATCCTCTCGCACGTGTTTTTGCTCGACTAGCCATGCGCATCCCAAAAAACCTGCACATGCGCATCCCAAAAAACCTGCGCATGCGCATCCCACAAAACCTGCGCATGCGCATCCCACAAAACCTGCGCATGCGCATCCCACAAAACCTCGCACGTGTTTTTACTCGACTAGCCTGCGGGATGCATCCTCTCGCACGTGTTTTTACTCGACTAGCCTGCGGGATGCATCCTCTCGCACGTGTTTTTACTCGACTAGCCTGCGTTATGCATCCTCTCGCACGTGTTTTTACTCGACTAGCCTGCGGGATGCATCCTCTCGCACGTGTTTTTGCTCGACTAGCCATGCGCATCCCAAAAAACCTGCGCATGCGCATCCCAAAAAATCTGCGCATGCGCATCCCACAAAACCTGCGCATGCGCATCCCACAAAACCTCGCACGTGTTTGTGCTCGACTAGCCTGCGGGATGCATCCTTTCGCACGTGTTTTTACTCGACTAGCCTGCGGGATGCATCCTCTCGCACGTGTTTGTGCTCGACTAGCCTGCGGGATGCATCCTCTCGCACGTGTTTTTGCTCGACTAGCCATGCGCATCCCAAAAAACCTGCGCATGCGCATCCCAAAAAACCTGCGCATGCGCATCCCACAAAACCTGCGCATGCGCATCCCACAAAACCTCGCACGTGTTTTTACTCGACTAGCCTGCGGGATGCATCCTCTCGCACGTGTTTTTACTCGACTAGCCTGCGGGATGCATCCTCTCGCACGTGTTTTTACTCGTCTAGGCTGCGGGATGCATCGTCTCGCACGTGTTTTTATTCGACTAGCCTGCGGGATGCATCCTCTCGCACGTGTTTTTACTCCACTAGCCTGCGGGATGCATCCTCTCGCACGTGTTTTTACTCGACTAGCCTGCGGGATGCATCCTCTCGCACGTGTTTTTACTCGACTACCCTGCGGGATGCATCCTCTCGCACGTGTTTTTGCTCGACTAGCCATGCGCATCCCAAAAAACCTGCGCATGCGCATCCCAAAAAATCTGCGCATGCGCATCCCACAAAACCTGCGCATGCGCATCCCACAAAACCTCGCACGTGTTTGTGCTCGACTAGCCTGCGGGATGCATCCTTTCGCACGTGTTTTTACTCGACTAGCCTGCGGGAAGCATCCTCTCGCACGTGTTTTCACTCGGCTAGCCTGCGGGATGCATCCTCTCGCACGTGTTTTTGCTCGACTAGCCATGCGCATCCCAAAAAACCTGCACATGCGCATCCCAAAAAACCTGCGCATGCGCATCCCACAAAACCTGCGCATGCGCATCCCACAAAACCTCGCACGTGTTTTTACTCGACTAGCCTGCGGGATGCATCCTCTCGCACGTGTTTTTACTCGACTAGCCTTCCGGTATGCATCCTCTCGCACGTGTTTTTACTCGACTAGCCTGCGGGATGCATCCTCTCGCACGTGTTTTTGCTCGACTAGCCATGCGCATCCCAAAAAACCTGCGCATGCGCATCCCAAAAAATCTGCGCATGCGCATCCCACAAAACCTGCGCATGCGCATCCCACAAAACCTCGCACGTGTTTGTGCTCGACTAGCCTGCGGGATGCATCCTTTCGCACGTGTTTTTACTCGACTAGCCTGCGGGAAGCATCCTCTCGCACGTGTTTTTACTCGACTAGCCTGCGGGATGCATCCTCTCGCACGTGTTTTTACTCGACTAGCCTGCGGGAAGCATCCTCTTGCACGTGTTTTTACTCGACTAGCCTGCGGGATGCATCCTCTCGCACGTGTTTTTACTCGACTAGCCTGCGGGATGCATCCTCTCGCTCGTGTTTTTACTCGACTAGCCTGCAGGATGCATCCTCTCGCACGTGTTTTTACTCGACTAGCCTGCGGGATGCATCCTCTCGCACGTGGTTTTGCTCGACTAGCCTGCGGGATGCATCCTCTCGCACGTGTTTTTGCTCGACTAGACTGCGGGATGCATCCTCTCGCACGTGTTTTTGCTCGACTAGCCTGCGGGATGCATCCTCTCGCACGTGTTTTTGCTCGACTAGCCTGCGGGATGCATCCTCTCGCACGTGTTTTTGCTCGACTAGCCTGCGGGATGCATCCTCTCGCACGTGTTTTTGCTCGACTAGCCTGCGGGAAGCATCCTCTTGCACGTGTTTTTACTCGACTAGCATGCGGGATGCATCCTCTCGCACGTGTTTTTACTCGACTAGCCTGCGGGAAGCATTCTCTCGCACGTGTTTTTACTCGACTAGCCTGCGGGATGCATCCTCTCGCACGTGTTTTTACTCGACTAGCCTGCGGGAAGCATCCTCTTGCACGTGTTTCTACTCGACTAGCCTGCGGGATGCATCCTCTCGCACGTGTTTTTACTCGACTAGCCTGCGGGATGCATCCTCTCGCACGTGTTTTTACTCGACTACCCTGCGGGATGCATCCTCTCGCACGTGTTTTTACTCGACTACCCTGCGGGATGCATCCTCTCGCACGTGTATTTGCTCGAATAGCCATGCGCATCCCAAAAAACCTGCGCATGCGCATCCCACGAAACCTGCGCATGCGCATCCCACGAAACCTCGCAAGTGTTTTTACTCGACTAGCCTGCGGGATGCATCCTCTCGCACGTGTTTTTGCTCGACTAGCCATGCGCATCCCAAAAAACCTGCGCATGCGCATCCCAAGAAATCTGCGCATGCGCATCCCACAAAACCTGCGCATGCGCATCCCACAAAACCTCGCACGTGTTTGTGCTCGACTAGCCTGCGGGATGCATCTTCTCGCACGTGTTTTTACTCGACTAGCCTGCGGGATGCATCCTCTCGCACGTGTTTTTGCTCGACCAGCCTGCGGGATGCATCCTTTCGCACGTGTTTTTGCTCGACTAGCCTGCGGGATGCATCCTCTCGCACGTGTTTTTGCTCGCCTAGGCATGCGCATCCCAAAAAACCTGCGCATGCGCATCCCACAAAACCTCGCACGTGTTTTTACTCGACTAGCCTGCGGGATGCATCCTCTCGCACGTGTTTTTGCTCGACTAGCCATGCGCATCCCAAAAAACCTGCGCATGCGCGTCCCAAAAAATCTGCGCATGCGCATCCCACAAAACCTGCGCATGCGCATCCCACAAAACCTCGCACGTGTTTGTGCTCGACTAGCCTGCGGGATGCATCCTTTCGCACGTGTTTTTACTCGACTAGCCTGCGGGATGCATCCTCTCGCACGTGTTTTTGCTCGACTAGGCATGCGCATCCCAAAAAACCTGCGCATGCGCATCCCACAAAACCTCGCACGTGTTTTTACTCGACTAGCCTGCGGGATGCATCCTCTCGCACGTGTTTTTGCTCGACTAGCCATGCGCATCCCAAAAAACCTGCGCATGCGCATCCCAAAAAATCTGCGCATGCGCATCCCACAAAACCTCGCACGTGTTTGTGCTCGACTAGCCTGCGGGATGCATCCTTTCGCACGTGTTTTTACTCGACTAGCCTGCGGGATGCATCCTCTCGCACGTGTTTTTGCTCGACTAGCCTGCGGGATGCATCCTCTCGCACGTGTTTGTGCTCGACTAGCCTGCGGGATGCATCCTCTCGCACGTGTTTTTACTCGACTAGCCTGCGGGATGCATCCTCTAGCACGTGTTTTTGCTCGACTAGCCATGCGCATCCCAAAAAACCTGCACATGCGCATCCCAAAAAACCTGCGCATGCGCATCATACAAAACCTGCGCATGCGCATCCCACAAAACCTGCGCATGCGCATCCCACAAAACCTCGCACGTGTTTTTACTCGACTAGCCTGCGGGATGCATCCTCTCGCACGTGTTTTTACTCGACTAGCCTGCGGGATGCATCCTCTCGCACGTGTTTTTACTCGACTAGCCTGCGGGATGCATCCTCTCGCACGTGTTTTTACTCGACTAGCCTGCGGGATGCATCCTCTCGCACGTGTTTTTGCTCGACTAGCCATGCGCATCCCAAAAAACCTGCGCATGCGCATCCCAAAAAATCTGCGCATGCGCATCCCACAAAACCTGCGCATGCGCATCCCACAAAACCTCGCACGTGTTTGTGCTCGACTAGCCTGCGGGATGCATCCTTTCGCACGTGTTTTTACTCGACTAGCCTGCGGGATGCATCCTCTCGCACGTGTTTGTGCTCGACTAGCCTGCGGGATGCATCCTCTCGCACGTGTTTTTGCTCGACTAGCCATGCGCATCCCAAAAAACCTGCGCATGCGCATCCCACAAAACCTCGCACGTGTTTTTACTCGACTAGCCTGCGGGATGCATCCTCTCGCACGTGTTTTTACTCGACTAGCCTGCGGGATGCATCCTCTCGCACGTGTTTTTACTCGTCTAGGCTGCGGGATGCATCGTCTCGCACGTGTTTTTATTCGACTAGCCTGCGGGATGCATCCTCTCGCACGTGTTTTTACTCCACTAGCCTGCGGGATGCATCCTCTCGCACGTGTTTTTACTCGACTAGCCTGCGGGATGCATCCTCTCGCACGTGTTTTTACTCGACTACCCTGCGGGATGCATCCTCTCGCACGTGTTTTTGCTCGACTAGCCATGCGCATCCCAAAAAACCTGCGCAGGCGCATCCCAAAAAATCTGCGCATGCGCATCCCACAAAACCTGCGCATGCGCATCCCACAAAACCTCGCACGTGTTTGTGCTCGACTAGCCTGCGGGATGCATCCTCTCGCACGTGTTTTTGCTCGACTAGCCATGCGCATCCCAAAAAACCTGCGCATGCGCATCCCAAAAAACCTGCGCATGCGCATCCCACAAAACCTGCGTATGCGCATCCCACAAAACCTCGCACGTGTTTTTACTCGACTAGCCTGCGGGATGCATCCTCTCGCACGTGTTTTCACTCGACTAGCCTGCGGGATGCATCCTCTCGCACGTGTTTTTGCTCGACTAGCCATGCGCATCCCAAAAAACCTGCACATGCGCATCCCAAAAAACCTGCGCATGCGCATCCCACAAAACCTGCGCATGCGCATCCCACAAAACCTCGCACGTGTTTTTACTCGACTAGCCTGCGGGATGCATCCTCTCGCACGTGTTTTTACTCGACTGGCCTGCGGGATGCATCCTCTCGCACGTGTTTTTACTCGACTAGCCTGCGGGATGCATCCTCTCGCACGTGTTTTTACTCGTCTAGGCTGCGGGATGCATCGTCTCGCACGTGTTTTTATTCGACTAGCCTGCGGGATGCATCCTCTCGCACGTGTTTTTACTCCACTAGCCTGCGGGATGCATCCTCTCGCACGTGTTTTTACTCGACTAGCCTGCGGAATGCATCCTCTCGCACGTGTTTTTACTCGACTAGCCTGCGGGATGCATCCTCTCGCACGTGTTTTTGCTCGACTAGCCATGCGCATCCCAAAAAACCTGCGCATGCGCATCCCAAAAAATCTGCGCATGCGCATCCCACAAAACCTGCGCATGCGCATCCCACAAAACCTCGCACGTGTTTGTGCTCGACTAGCCTGCGGGATGCATCCTTTCGCACGTGTTTTTACTCGACTAGCCTGCGGGAAGCATCCTCTCGCACGTGTTTTTACTCGACTAGCCTGCGGGATGCATCCTCTCGCACGTGTTTTTACTCGACTAGCCTGCGGGAAGCATCCTCTTGCACGTGTTTTTACTCGACTAGCCTGCGGGATGCATCCTCTCGCACGTGTTTTTACTCGACTAGCCTGCGGGATGCATCCTCTCGCTCGTGTTTTTACTCGACTAGCCTGCAGGATGCATCCTCTCGCACGTGTTTTTACTCGACTAGCCTGCGGGATGCATCCTCTCGCACGTGGTTTTGCTCGACTAGCCTGCGGGATGCATCCTCTCGCACGTGTTTTTGCTCGACTAGACTGCGGGATGCATCCTCCCGCACGTGTTTTTGCTCGACTAGCCTGCGGGATGCATCCTCTCGCACGTGTTTTTGCTCGACTAGCCTGCGGGATGCATCCTCTCGCACGTGTTTTTGCTCGACTAGCCTGCGGGACGCATCCTCTCGCACGTGTTTTTACTCGACTAGCCTGCGGGATGCATCCTCTCGCACGTGTTTTTACTCGACTAGCCTCCGGGAAGCATCCTCTTGCACGTGTTTTTACTCGACTAGCCTGCGGGATGCATCCTCTCGCACGTGTTTTTACTCCACTAGCCTGCGGGATGCATCCTCTCGCACGTGTTTTTACTCGACTAGCCTGCGGGATGCATCCTCTCGCACGTGTTTTTACTCGACTAGCCTGCGGGATGCATCCTCTCGCACGTGTTTTTACTCGACTTGCCTGCGGGATGCATCCTCTCGCACGTGTTTTTACTCGACTAGCCTGCGGGAAGCATCCTCTTGCACGTGTTTTTACTCGACTAGCCTGCGGGATGCATCCTCTCGCACGTGTTTTTACTCGACTAGCCTGCGGGATGCATCCTCTCGCTCGTGTTTTTACTCGACTAGCCTGCAGGATGCATCCTCTCGCACGTGTTTTTACTCGACTAGCCTGCGGGATGCATCCTCTCGCACGTGTATTTGCTCGACTAGCCATGCGCATCCCAAAAAACCTGCGCATGCGCATCCCAAGAAATCTGCGCATGCGCATCCCACAAAACCTGCGCATGCGCATCCCACGAAACCTGCGCATGCGCATCCCACGAAACCTCGCAAGTGTTTTTACTCGACTAGCCTGCGGGATGCATCCTCTCGCACGTGTTTTTGCTCGACTAGCCATGCGCATCCCAAAAAACCTGCGCATGCGCATCCCAAGAAATCTGCGCATGCGCATCCCACAAAACCTGCGCATGCGCATCCCACAAAACCTCGCACGTGTTTGTGCTCGACTAGCCTGCGGGATGCATCCTTTCGCACGTGTTTTTACTCGACTAGCCTGCGGGATGCATCCTCTCGCACGTGTTTTTGCTCGACTAGCCTGAGGGATGCATCCTCTCGCACGTGTTTGTGCTCGACTAGCCTGCGGGATGCATCTTCTCGCACGTGTTTTTACTCGACTAGCCTGAGGGATGCATCCTCTCGCACGTGTTTTTGCTCGACCAGCCTGCGGGATGCATCCTTTCGCACGTGTTTTTGCTCGACTAGCCTGCGGGATGCATCCTCTCGCACGTGTTTTTGCTCGCCTAGGCATGCGCATCCCAAAAAACCTGCGCATGCGCATCCCAAAAAACCTGCGCATGCGCATCCCACAAAACCTCGCACGTGTTTTTACTCGACTAGCCTGCGGGATGCATCCTCTCGCACGTGTTTTTGCTCTACTAGCCATGCGCATCCCAAAAAAAAACCTGCGCATGCGCATCCCAAAAAATTTGCGCAATGCGCATCCCACAAAACCTGCGCATGCGCATCCCACAAAACCTCGCACGTGTTTGTGCTCGACTAGCCTGCGGGATGCATCCTTTCGCACGTGTTTTTACTCGACTAGCCTGCGGGATGCATCCTCTCGCACGTGTTTTTGCTCGCCTAGGCATGCGCATCCCAAAAAACCTGCGCATGCGCATCCCACAAAACCTCGCACGTGTTTTTACTCGACTAGCCTGCGGGATGCATCCTCTCGCACGTGTTTTTGCTCGACTAGCCATGCGCATCCCAAAAAACCTGCGCATGCGCGTCCCAAAAAATCTGCGCATGCGCATCCCAAAAAACCTGCGCATGCGCATCCCACAAAACCTCGCACGTGTTTTTACTCGACTAGCCTGCGGGATGCATCCTCTCGCACGTGTTTTTGCTCGACTAGCCATGCGCATCCCAAAAAACCTGCGCATGCGCGTCCCAAAAAATCTGCGCATGCGCATCCCACAAAACCTGCGCATGCGCATCCCACAAAACCTCGCACGTGTTTGTGCTCGACTAGCCTGCGGGATGCATCCTTTCGCACGTGTTTTTACTCGACTAGCCTGCGGGATGCATCCTCTCGCACGTGTTTTTGCTCGACTAGGCATGCGCATCCCAAAAAACCTGCGCATGCGCATCCCACAAAACCTCGCACGTGTTTTTACTCGACTAGCCTGCGGGATGCATCCTCTCGCACGTGATTTTGCTCGACTAGCCATGCGCATCCCAAAAAACCTGCGCATGCGCATCCCAAAAAATCTGCGCATGCGCATCCCACAAAACCTGCGCATGCGCATCCCACAAAACCTCGCACGTGTTTGTGCTCGACTAGCCTGCGGGATGCATCCTTTCGCACGTGTTTTTACTCGACTAGCCTGCGGGATGCATCCTCTCGCACGTGTTTTTGCTCGACTAGCCTGCGGGATGCATCCTCTCGCACGTGTTTTTGCTCTACTAGCCATGCGCATCCCAAAAAAAAACCTGCGCATGCGCATCCCAAAAAATTTGCGCAATGCGCATCCCACAAAACCTGCGCATGCGCATCCCACAAAACCTCGCACGTGTTTGTGCTCGACTAGCCTGCGGGATGCATCCTTTCGCACGTGTTTTTACTCGACTAGCCTGCAGGATGCATCCTCTCGCACGTGTTTTTGCTCGACTAGCCTGCGGGATGCATCCTCTCGCACGTGTTTTTGCTCGACTAGCCATGCGCATCCCAAAAAACCTGCACATGCGCATCCCAAAAAACCTGCGCATGCGCATCCCACAAAACCTGCGCATGCGCATCCCACAAAACCTGCGCATGCGCATCCCACAAAACCTCGCACGTGTTTTTACTCGACTAGCCTGCGGGATGCATCCTCTCGCACGTGTTTTTACTCGACTAGCCTGCGGGATGCATCCTCTCGCACGTGTTTTTACTCGACTAGCCTGCGGGATGCATCCTCTCGCACGTGTTTTTGCTCGACTAGCCATGCGCATCCCAATAAACCTGCACATGCGCATCCCAAAAAACCTGCGCATGCGCATCCCACAAAACCTGCGCATGCGCATCCCACAAAACCTGCGCATGCGCATCCCACAAAACCTCGCACGTGTTTTTACTCGACTAGCCTGCGGGATGCATCCTCTCGCACGTGTTTTTACTCGACTAGCCTGCGGGATGCATCCTCTCGCACGTGTTTTTACTCGACTAGCCTGCGGGATGCATCCTCTCGCACGTGTTTTTGCTCGACTAGCCTGCGGGATGCATCCTCTCGCACGTGTTTTTGCTCGACTAGCCTGCGGGACGCATCCTCTCGCACGTGTTTTTACTCGACTAGCCTGCGGGATGCATCCTCTCGCACGTGTTTTTACTCGACTAGCCTGCGGGAAGCATCCTCTTGCACGTGTTTTTACTCGACTAGCCTGCGGGATGCATCCTCTCGCACGTGTTTTTACTCGACTACCCTGCGGGATGCATCCTCTCGCACGTGTATTTGCTCGACTAGCCATGCGCATCCCAAAAAACCTGCGCATGCGCATCCCACGAAACCTGCGCATGCGCATCCCACGAAACCTCGCAAGTGTTTTTACTCGACTAGCCTGCGGGATGCATCCTCTCGCACGTGTTTTTACTCGACTAGCCTGCGGGATGCATCCTCTCGCACGTGTTTTTACTCGACTAGCCTGCAGGATGCATCCTCTCGCACGTGTTTTTACTCGACTAGCCTGCGGGATGCATCCTCTCGCACGTGTTTTTGCTCGACTAGCCTGCGGGATGCATCCTCTCGCACGTGTTTTTGCTCGACTAGCCTGCGGGATGCATCCTCTCGCACGTGTTTTTACTCGACTAGCCTGCGGGAAGCATCCTCTTGCACGTGTTTTTACTCGACTAGCATGCGGGATGCATCCTCTCGCACGTGTTTTTACTCGACTAGCCTGCGGGAAGCATCCTCTCGCACGTGTTTTTACTCGACTAGCCTGCGGGATGCATCCTCACGCACGTGTTTTTACTCGACTAGCCTGCGGGAAGCATCCTCTTGCACGTGTTTCTACTCGACTAGCCTGCGGGATGCATCCTCTCGCACGTGTTTTTACTCGTCTAGGCTGCGGGATGCATCGTCTCGCACGTGTTTTTATTCGACTAGCCTGCGGGATGCATCCTCTCGCACGTGTTTTTACTCCACTAGCCTGCGGGATGCATCCTCTCGCACGTGTTTTTACTCGACTAGCCTGCGGGATGCATCCTCTCGCACGTGTTTTTACTCGACTAGCCTGCGGGATGCATCCTCTCGCACGTGTTTTTACTCGACTAGCCTGCGGGATGCATCCTCTCGCACGTGTTTTTACTCGACTACCCTGCGGGAAGCATCCTCTTGCACGTGTTTTTACTCGACTAGCCTGCGGGATGCATCCTCTCGCACGTGTTTTTACTCGACTAGCCTGCGGGATGCATCCTCTCGCTCGTGTTTTTACTCGACTAGCCTGCAGGATGCATCCTCTCGCACGTGTTTTTACTCGACTAGCCTGCGGGATGCATCCTCTCGCACGTGTATTTGCTCGACTAGCCATGCGCATCCCAAAAAACCTGCGCATGCGCATCCCAAGAAATCTGCGCATGCGCATCCCACAAAACCTGCGCATGCGCATCCCACGAAACCTGCGCATGCGCATCCCACGAAACCTCGCAAGTGTTTTTACTCGACTAGCCTGCGGGATGCATCCTCTCGCACGTGTTTTTGCTCGACTAGCCATGCGCATCCCAAAAAACCTGCGCATGCGCATCCCAAGAAATCTGCGCATGCGCATCCCACAAAACCTGCGCATGCGCATCCCACAAAACCTCGCACGTGTTTGTGCTCGACTAGCCTGCGGGATGCATCCTTTCGCACGTGTTTTTACTCGACTAGCCTGCGGGATGCATCCTCTCGCACGTGTTTTTGCTCGACTAGCCTGAGGGATGCATCCTCTCGCACGTGTTTGTGCTCGACTAGCCTGCGGGATGCATCTTCTCGCACGTGTTTTTACTCGACTAGCCTGAGGGATGCATCCTCTCGCACGTGTTTTTGCTCGACCAGCCTGCGGGATGCATCCTTTCGCACGTGTTTTTGCTCGACTAGCCTGCGGGATGCATCCTCTCGCACGTGTTTTTGCTCGCCTAGGCATGCGCATCCCAAAAAACCTGCGCATGCGCATCCCAAAAAACCTGCGCATGCGCATCCCACAAAACCTCGCACGTGTTTTTACTCGACTAGCCTGCGGGATGCATCCTCTCGCACGTGTTTTTGCTCGACTAGCCATGCGCATCCCAAAAAACCTGCGCATGCGCATCCCAAAAAATCTGCGCATGCGCATCCCACAAAACCTGCGCATGCGCATCCCACAAAACCTCGCACGTGTTTGTGCTCGACTAGCCTGCGGGATGCATCCTTTCGCACGTGTTTTTACTCGACTAGCCTGCGGGATGCATCCTCTCGCACGTGTTTTTGCTCGACTAGCCTGCGGGATGCATCCTCTCGCACGTGTTTTTGCTCTACTAGCCATGCGCATCCCAAAAAAAAACCTGCGCATGCGCATCCCAAAAAATTTGCGCAATGCGCATCCCACAAAACCTGCGCATGCGCATCCCACAAAACCTCGCACGTGTTTGTGCTCGACTAGCCTGCGGGATGCATCCTTTCGCACGTGTTTTTACTCGACTAGCCTGCGGGATGCATCCTCTCGCACGTGTTTTTGCTCGCCTAGGCATGCGCATCCCAAAAAACCTGCGCATGCGCATCCCACAAAACCTCGCACGTGTTTTTACTCGACTAGCCTGCGGGATGCATCCTCTCGCACGTGTTTTTGCTCGACTAGCCATGCGCATCCCAAAAAACCTGCGCATGCGCGTCCAAAAAATCTGCGCATGCGCATCCCAAAAAACCTGCGCATGCGCATCCCACAAAACCTCGCACGTGTTTTTACTCGACTAGCCTGCGGGATGCATCCTCTCGCACGTGTTTTTGCTCGACTAGCCATGCGCATCCCAAAAAACCTGCGCATGCGCGTCCCAAAAAATCTGCGCATGCGCATCCCAAAAAACCTGCGCATGCGCATCCCACAAAACCTCGCACGTGTTTTTACTCGACTAGCCTGCGGGATGCATCCTCTCGCACGTGTTTTTGCTCGACTAGCCATGCGCATCCCAAAAAACCTGCGCATGCGCGTCCCAAAAAATCTGCGCATGCGCATCCCACAAAACCTGCGCATGCGCATCCCACAAAACCTCGCACGTGTTTGTGCTCGACTAGCCTGCGGGATGCATCCTTTCGCACGTGTTTTTACTCGACTAGCCTGCGGGATGCATCCTCTCGCACGTGTTTTTGCTCGACTAGGCATGCGCATCCCAAAAAACCTGCGCATGCGCATCCCACAAAACCTCGCACGTGTTTTTACTCGACTAGCCTGCGGGATGCATCCTCTCGCACGTGTTTTTGCTCGACTAGCCATGCGCATCCCAAAAAACCTGCGCATGCGCATCCCAAAAAATCTGCGCATGCGCATCCCACAAAACCTGCGCATGCGCATCCCACAAAACCTCGCACGTGTTTGTGCTCGACTAGCCTGCGGGATGCATCCTTTCGCACGTGTTTTTACTCGACTAGCCTGCGGGATGCATCCTCTCGCACGTGTTTTTGCTCGACTAGCCTGCGGGATGCATCCTCTCGCACGTGTTTTTGCTCTACTAGCCATGCGCATCCCAAAAAAAAACCTGCGCATGCGCATCCCAAAAAATTTGCGCAATGCGCATCCCACAAAACCTGCGCATGCGCATCCCACAAAACCTCGCACGTGTTTGTGCTCGACTAGCCTGCGGGATGCATCCTTTCGCACGTGTTTTTACTCGACTAGCCTGCAGGATGCATCCTCTCGCACGTGTTTTTGCTCGACTAGCCTGCGGGATGCATCCTCTCGCACGTGTTTGTGCTCGACTAGCCTGCGGGATGCATCCTCTCGCACGTGTTTTTACTCGACTAGCCTGCGGGATGCATCCTCTCGCACGTGTTTTTGCTCGACTAGCCATGCGCATCCCAAAAAACCTGCACATGCGCATCCCAAAAAACCTGCGCATGCGCATCCCACAAAACCTGCGCATGCGCATCCCACAAAACCTGCGCATGCGCATCCCACAAAACCTCGCACGTGTTTTTACTCGACTAGCCTGCGGGATGCATCCTCTCGCACGTGTTTTTACTCGACTAGCCTGCGGGATGCATCCTCTCGCACGTGTTTTTACTCGACTAGCCTGCGGGATGCATCCTCTCGCACGTGTTTTTGCTCGACTAGCCATGCGCATCCCAATAAACCTGCACATGCGCATCCCAAAAAACCTGCGCATGCGCATCCCACAAAACCTGCGCATGCGCATCCCACAAAACCTGCGCATGCGCATCCCACAAAACCTCGCACGTGTTTTTACTCGACTAGCCTGCGGGATGCATCCTCTCGCACGTGTTTTTACTCGACTAGCCTGCGGGATGCATCCTCTCGCACGTGTTTTTACTCGACTAGCCTGCGGGATGCATCCTCTCGCACGTGTTTTTACTCGACTAGCCTGCGGGATGCATCCTCTCGCACGTGTTTTTGCTCGACTAGCCATGCGCATCCCAAAAAACCTGCACATGCGCATCCCAAAAAACCTGCGCATGCGCATCCCACAAAACCTGCGCATGCGCATCCCACAAAACCTCGCACGTGTTTTTACTCGACTAGCCTGCGGGATGCATCCTCTCGCACGTGTTTTTACTCGACTAGCCTGCGGGATGCATCCTCTCGCACGTGTTTTTACTCGACTAGCCTGCGGGATGCATCCTCTCGCACGTGTTTTTGCTCGACTAGCCATGCGCATCCCAAAAAACCTGCACATGCGCATCCCAAAAAACCTGCGCATGCGCATCCCACAAAACCTGCGCATGCGCATCCCACAAAACCTGCGCATGCGCATCCCACAAAACCTCGCACGTGTTTTTACTCGACTAGCCTGCGGGATGCATCCTCTCGCACGTGTTTTTACTCGACTAGCCTGCGGGATGCATCCTCTCGCACGTGTTTTTGCTCGACTAGCCTGCGGGATGCATCCTCTCGCACGTGTTTGTGCTCGACTAGCCTGCGGGATGCATCCTCTCGCACGTGTTTTTACTCGACTAGCCTGCGGGATGCATCCTCTCGCACGTGTTTTTGCTCGACTAGCCATGCGCATCCCAAAAAACCTGCACATGCGCATCCCAAAAAACCTGCGCATGCGCATCCCACAAAACCTGCGCATGCGCATCCCACAAAACCTGCGCAGGCGCATCCCACAAAACCTCGCACGTGTTTTTACTCGACTAGCCTGCGGGATGCATCCTCTCGCACGTGTTTTTACTCGACTAGCCTGCGGGATGCATCCTCTCGCACGTGTTTTTACTCGACTAGCCTGCGGGATGCATCCTCTCGCACGTGTTTTTGCTCGACTAGCCATGCGCATCCCAAAAAACCTGCACATGCGCATCCCAAAAAACCTGCGCATGCGCATCCCACAAAACCTGCGCATGCGCATCCCACAAAACCTGCGCATGCGCATCCCACAAAACCTCGCACGTGTTTTTACTCGACTAGCCTGCGGGATGCATCCTCTCGCACGTGTTTTTACTCGACTAGCCTGCGGGATGCATCCTCTCGCACGTGTTTTTACTCGACTAGCCTGCGGGATGCATCCTCTCGCAGGTGTTTTTACTCGACTAGCCTGCGGGATGCATCCTCTCGCACGTGTTTTTACTTGACTAGCCTGCGGGATGCATCCTCTCGCACGTGTTTTTGCTCGATTAGCCATGCGCATCCCAAAAAACCTGCGCATGCGCATCCCAAAAAATCTGCGCATGCGCATCCCACAAAACCTGCGCATGCGCATCCCACAAAACCTCGCACGTGTTTGTGCTCGACTAGCCTGCGGGATGCATCATTTCGCACGTGTATTTACTGGACTAGCCTGCGGGATGCATCCTCTCGCACGTGTTTGTGCTCGACTAGCCTGCGGGATGCATCCTCTCGCACGTGTTTTTGCTCGACTAGCCATGCGCATCCCAAAAAACCTGCGCATGCGCATCCCAAAAAATCTGCGCATGCGCATCCCACAAAACCTGCGCATGCGCATCCCACAAAACCTCGCACGTGTTTGTGCTCGACTAGCCTGCGGGATGCATCCTCTCGCACGTGTTTTTGCTCTACTAGCCTGCGGGATGCATCCTCTCGCACGTGTTTTTGCTCTACTAGCCATGCGCATCCCAAAAAAAAACCTGCGCATGCGCATCCCACAAAACCTCGCACGTGTTTTTACTCGACTAGCCTGCGGGATGCATCCTCTCGCACGTGTTTTTACTCGACTAGCCTGCGGGATGCATCCTCTCGCACGTGTTTTTACTCGACTAGCCTGCGGGATGCATCCTCTCGCACGTGTTTTTACTCGTCTAGGCTGCGGGATGCATCCTCTCGCACGTGTTTTTGCTCGACTAGCCTGCGGGATGCATCCTCTCGCACGTGTTTTTGCTCTACTAGCCATGCGCATCCCAAAAAAAAACCTGCGCATGCGCATCCCAAAAAACCTGCGCATGCGCATCCCACAAAACCTGCGCATGCGCATCCCACAAAACCTCGCACGTGTTTTTACTCGACTAGTCTGCGGGATGCATCCTCTCGCACGTGTTTTTACTCGACTAGCCTGCGGGATGCATCCTCTCGCACGTGTTTTTACTCGACTAGCCTGCGGGATGCATCCTCTCGCACGTGTTTTTACTCGTCTAGGCTGCGGGATGCATCGTCTCGCACGTGTTTTTATTCGACTAGCCTGCGGGATGCATCCTCTCGCACGTGTTTTTACTCCACTAGCCTGCGGGATGCATCCTCTCGCACGTGTTTTTACTCGTCTAGCCTGCGGGATGCATCCTCTCGCACGTGTTTTTACTCGACTAGCCTGCGGGATGCATCCTCTCCCACGTGTTTTTACTCGACTAGCCTGCGGGAAGCATCCTCTTGCACGTGTTTTTACTCGACTAGCCTGCGGGATGCATCCTCTCGCACGTGTTTTTACTCGACTACCCTGCGGGATGCATCCTCTCGCACGTGTATTTGCTCGACTAGCCATGCGCATCCCAAAAAACCTGCGCATGCGCGTCCCAAAAAATCTGCGCATGCGCATCCCACAAAACCTGCGCATGCGCATCCCACAAAACCTCGCACGTGTTTGTGCTCGACTAGCCTGCGGGATGCATCCTTTCGCACGTGTTTTTACTCGACTAGCCTGCGGGATGCATCCTCTCGCACGTGTTTTTGCTCGCCTAGGCATGCGCATCCCAAAAAACCTGCGCATGCGCATCCCAAAAAACCTGCGCATGCGCATCCCAAAAAACCTGCGCATGCGCATCCCACAAAACCTCGCACGTGTTTTTACTCGACTAGCCTGCGGGATGCATCCTCTCGCACGTGTTTTTGCTCGACTAGCCATGCGCATCCCAAAAAACCTGCGCATGCGCGTCCCAAAAAATCTGCGCATGCGCATCCCACAAAACCTCGCACGTGTTTGTGCTCGACTAGCCTGCGGGATGCATCCTTTCGCACGTGTTTTTACTCGACTAGCCTGCGGGATGCATCCTCTCGCACGTGTTTTTGCTCGACTAGGCATGCGCATCCCAAAAAACCTGCGCATGCGCATCCCAAAAAATCTGCGCATGCGCATCCCACAAAACCTGCGCATGCGCATCCCACAAAACCTCGCACGTGTTTGTGCTCGACTAGCCTGCGGGATGCATCCTTTCGCACGTGTTTTTACTCGACTAGCCTGCGGGATGCATCCTCTCGCACGTGTTTTTGCTCGACTAGCCTGCGGGATGCATCCTCTCGCACGTGTTTTTGCTCTACTAGCCATGCGCATCCCAAAAAAAAACCTGCGCATGCGCATCCCAAAAAATTTGCGCAATGCGCATCCCACAAAACCTGCGCATGCGCATCCCACAAAACCTCGCACGTGTTTGTGCTCGACTAGCCTGCGGGATGCATCCTTTCGCACGTGTTTGTGCTCGACTAGCCTGCGGGATGCATCCTCTCGCACGTGTTTGTGCTCGACTAGCCTGCGGGATGCATCCTCTCGCAAGTGTTTTTACTCGACTAGCCTGCGGGATGCATCCTCTCGCACGTGTTTTTACTCGACTAGCCTGCGGGATGCATCCTCTCGCACGTGTTTTTGCTCGACTAGCCATGCGCATCCCAAAAAACCTGCACATGCGCATCCCAAAAAACCTGCGCATGCGCATCCCACAAAACCTCGCACGTGTTTTTACTCGACTAGCCTGCGGGATGCATCCTCTCGCACGTGTTTTTACTCGACTAGCCTGCGGGATGCATCCTCTCGCACGTGTTTTTGCTCGACTAGCCATGCGCATCCCAAAAAACCTGCACATGCGCATCCCAAAAAACCTGCGCATGCGCATCCCACAAAACCTGCGCATGCGCATCCCACAAAACCTGCGCATGCGCATCCCACAAAACCTCGCACGTGTTTTTACTCGACTAGCCTGCGGGATGCATCCTCTCGCACGTGTTTTTACTCGACTAGCCTGCGGGATGCATCCTCTCGCACGTGTTTTTACTCGACTAGCCTGCGGGATGCATCCTCTCGCACGTGTTTTTGCTCGACTAGCCATGCGCATCCCAAAAAACCTGCACATGCGCATCCCAAAAAACCTGCGCATGCGCATCCCACAAAACCTGCGCATGCGCATCCCACAAAACCTGCGCATGCGCATCCCACAAAACCTCGCACGTGTTTTTACTCGACTAGCCTGCGGGATGCATCCTCTCGCACGTGTTTGTGCTCGACTAGCCTGCGGGATGCATCCTCTCGCACGTGTTTTTACTCGACTAGCCTGCGGGATGCATCCTCTCGCACGTGTTTTTGCTCGACTAGCCATGCGCATCCCAAAAAACCTGCACATGCGCATCCCAAAAAACCTGCGCATGCGCATCCCACAAAACCTGCGCATGCGCATCCCACAAAACCTGCGCATGCGCATCCCACAAAACCTCGCACGTGTTTGTGCTCGACTAGCCTGCGGGATGCATCCTTTCGCACGTGTTTTTACTCGACTAGCCTGCGGGATGCATCCTCTCGCACGTGTTTTTGCTCGACTAGCCTGCGGGATGCATCCTCTCGCACGTGTTTTTACTCGACTAGCCTGCGGGATGCATCCTCTCGCACGTGTTTTTACTCGTCTAGGCTGCGGGATGCATCGTCTCGCACGTGTTTTTATTCGACTAGCCTGCGGGATGCATCCTCTCGCACGTGTTTTTACTCCACTAGCCTGCGGGATGCATCCTCTCGCACGTGTTTTTACTCGACTAGCCTGCGGGATGCATCCTCTCGCACGTGTTTTTACTCGACTACCCTGCGGGATGCATCCTCTCGCACGTGTATTTGCTCGACTAGCCATGCGCATCCCAAAAAACCTGCGCATGCGCGTCCCAAAAAATCTGCGCATGCGCATCCCACAAAACCTGCGCATGCGCATCCCACAAAACCTCGCACGTGTTTGTGCTCGACTAGCCTGCGGGATGCATCCTTTCGCACGTGTTTTTACTCGACTAGCCTGCGGGATGCATCCTCTCGCACGTGTTTTTGCTCGCCTAGGCATGCGCATCCCAAAAAACCTGCGCATGCGCATCCCAAAAAACCTGCGCATGCGCATCCCACAAAACCTCGCACGTGTTTTTACTCGACTAGCCTGCGGGATGCATCCTCTCGCACGTGTTTTTACTCGACTAGCCTGCGGGATGCATCCTCTCGCACGTGTTTTTACTCGACTAGCCTGCGGGAAGCATCCTCTTGCACGTGTTTTTACTCGACTAGCCTGCGGGATGCATCCTCTCGCACGTGTTTTTACTCGACTACCCTGCGGGATGCATCCTCTCGCACGTGTATTTGCTCGACTAGCCATGCGCATCCCAAAAAACCTGCGCATGCGCGTCCCAAAAAATCTGCGCATGCGCATCCCACAAAACCTGCGCATGCGCATCCCACAAAACCTCGCACGTGTTTGTGCTCGACTAGCCTGCGGGATGCATCCTTTCGCACGTGTTTTTACTCGACTAGCCTGCGGGATGCATCCTCTCGCACGTGTTTTTGCTCGCCTAGGCATGCGCATCCCAAAAAACCTGCGCATGCGCATCCCACAAAACCTGCGCATGCGCATCCCACAAAACCTCGCACGTGTTTGTGCTCGACTAGCCTGCGGGATGCATCATTTCGCACGTGTATTTACTGGACTAGCCTGCGGGATGCATCCTCTCGCACGTGTTTGTGCTCGACTAGCCTGCGGGATGCATCCTCTCGCACGTGTTTTTGCTCGACTAGCCATGCGCATCCCAAAAAACCTGCGCATGCGCATCCCAAAAAATCTGCGCATGCGCATCCCACAAAACCTGCGCATGCGCATCCCACAAAACCTCGCACGTGTTTGTGCTCGACTAGCCTGCGGGATGCATCCTCTCGCACGTGATTTTGCTCTACTAGCCTGCGGGATGCATCCTCTCGCACGTGTTTTTGCTCTACTAGCCATGCGCATCCCAAAAAAAAACCTGCGCATGCGCATCCCAAAAAACCTGCGCATGCGCATCCCAAAAAACCTGCGCATGCGCATCCCACAAAACCTGCGCATGCGCATCCCACAAAACCTCGCACGTGTTTTTACTCGACTAGCCTGCGGGATGCATCCTCTCGCACGTGTTTTTACTCGACTAGCCTGCGGGATGCATCCTCTCGCACGTGTTTTTACTCGACTAGCCTGCGGGATGCATCCTCTCGCACGTGTTTTTACTCGTCTAGGCTGCGGGATGCATCCTCTCGCACGTGTTTTTGCTCGACTAGCCTGCGGGATGCATCCTCTCGCACGTGTTTTTGCTCTACTAGCCATGCGCATCCCAAAAAAAAACCTGCGCATGCGCATCCCAAAAAACCTGCGCATGCGCATCCCACAAAACCTGCGCATGCGCATCCCACAAAACCTCGCACGTGTTTTTACTCGACTAGCCTGCGGGATGCATCCTCTCGCACGTGTTTTTACTCGACTAGCCTGCGGGATGCATCCTCTCGCACGTGTTTTTACTCGACTAGCCTGCGGGATGCATCCTCTCGCACGTGTTTTTACTCGTCTAGGCTGCGGGATGCATCGTCTCGCACGTGTTTTTATTCGACTAGCCTGCGGGATGCATCCTCTCGCACGTGTTTTTACTCCACTAGCCTGCGGGATGCATCCTCTCGCACGTGTTTTTACTCGACTAGCCTGCGGGATGCATCCTCTCGCACGTGTTTTTACTCGACTAGCCTGCGGGATGCATCCTCTCGCACGTGTTTTTACTCGACTAGCCTGCGGGAAGCATCCTCTTGCACGTGTTTTTACTCGACTAGCCTGCGGGATGCATCCTCTCGCACGTGTTTTTACTCGACTACCCTGCGGGATGCATCCTCTCGCACGTGTATTTGCTCGACTAGCCATGCGCATCCCAAAAAACCTGCGCATGCGCGTCCCAAAAAATCTGCGCATGCGCATCCCACAAAACCTGCGCATGCGCATCCCACAAAACCTCGCACGTGTTTGTGCTCGACTAGCCTGCGGGATGCATCCTTTCGCACGTGTTTTTACTCGACTAGCCTGCGGGATGCATCCTCTCGCACGTGTTTTTGCTCGCCTAGGCATGCGCATCCCAAAAAACCTGCGCATGCGCATCCCAAAAAACCTGCGCATGCGCATCCCAAAAAACCTGCGCATGCGCATCCCACAAAACCTCGCACGTGTTTTTACTCGACTAGCCTGCGGGATGCATCCTCTCGCACGTGTTTTTGCTCGACTAGCCATGCGCATCCCAAAAAACCTGCGCATGCGCGTCCCAAAAAATCTGCGCATGCGCATCCCACAAAACCTCGCACGTGTTTGTGCTCGACTAGCCTGCGGGATGCATCCTTTCGCACGTGTTTTTACTCGACTAGCCTGCGGGATGCATCCTCTCGCACGTGTTTTTGCTCGACTAGGCATGCGCATCCCAAAAAACCTGCGCATGCGCATCCCAAAAAATCTGCGCATGCGCATCCCACAAAACCTGCGCATGCGCATCCCACAAAACCTCGCACGTGTTTGTGCTCGACTAGCCTGCGGGATGCATCCTTTCGCACGTGTTTTTACTCGACTAGCCTGCGGGATGCATCCTCTCGCACGTGTTTTTGCTCGACTAGCCTGCGGGATGCATCCTCTCGCACGTGTTTTTGCTCTACTAGCCATGCGCATCCCAAAAAAAAACCTGCGCATGCGCATCCCAAAAAATTTGCGCAATGCGCATCCCACAAAACCTGCGCATGCGCATCCCACAAAACCTCGCACGTGTTTGTGCTCGACTAGCCTGCGGGATGCATCCTTTCGCACGTGTTTGTGCTCGACTAGCCTGCGGGATGCATCCTCTCGCACGTGTTTGTGCTCGACTAGCCTGCGGGATGCATCCTCTCGCACGTGTTTTTACTCGACTAGCCTGCGGGATGCATCCTCTCGCACGTGTTTTTACTCGACTAGCCTGCGGGATGCATCCTCTCGCACGTGTTTTTGCTCGACTAGCCATGCGCATCCCAAAAAACCTGCACATGCGCATCCCAAAAAACCTGCGCATGCGCATCCCACAAAACCTCGCACGTGTTTTTACTCGACTAGCCTGCGGGATGCATCCTCTCGCACGTGTTTTTACTCGACTAGCCTGCGGGATGCATCCTCTCGCACGTGTTTTTACTCGACTAGCCTGCGGGATGCATCCTCTCGCACGTGTTTTTGCTCGACTAGCCATGCGCATCCCAAAAAACCTGCACATGCGCATCCCAAAAAACCTGCGCATGCGCATCCCACAAAACCTGCGCATGCGCATCCCACAAAACCTGCGCATGCGCATCCCACAAAACCTCGCACGTGTTTTTACTCGACTAGCCTGCGGGATGCATCCTCTCGCACGTGTTTTTACTCGACTAGCCTGCGGGATGCATCCTCTCGCACGTGTTTTTGCTCGACTAGCCTGCGGGATGCATCCTCTCGCACGTGTTTGTGCTCGACTAGCCTGCGGGATGCATCCTCTCGCACGTGTTTTTACTCGACTAGCCTGCGGGATGCATCCTCTCGCACGTGTTTTTGCTCGACTAGCCATGCGCATCCCAAAAAACCTGCACATGCGCATCCCAAAAAACCTGCGCATGCGCATCCCACAAAACCTGCGCATGCGCATCCCACAAAACCTGCGCATGCGCATCCCACAAAACCTGCGCATGCGCATCCCACAAAACCTCGCACGTGTTTTTACTCGACTAGCCTGCGGGATGCATCCTCTCGCACGTGTTTTTACTCGACTAGCCTGCGGGATGCATCCTCTCGCACGTGTTTTTACTCGACTAGCCTGCGGGATGCATCCTCTCGCACGTGTTTTTGCTCGACTAGCCATGCGCATCCCAAAAAACCTGCACATGCGCATCCCAAAAAACCTGCGCATGCGCATCCCACAAAACCTGCGCATGCGCATCCCACAAAACCTGCGCATGCGCATCCCACAAAACCTCGCACGTGTTTTTACTCGACTAGCCTGCGGGATGCATCCTCTCGCACGTGTTTGTGCTCGACTAGCCTGCGGGATGCATCCTCTCGCACGTGTTTTTACTCGACTAGCCTGCGGGATGCATCCTCTCGCACGTGTTTTTGCTCGACTAGCCATGCGCATCCCAAAAAACCTGCACATGCGCATCCCAAAAAACCTGCGCATGCGCATCCCACAAAACCTGCGCATGCGCATCCCACAAAACCTGCGCATGCGCATCCCACAAAACCTCGCACGTGTTTTTACTCGACTAGCCTGCGGGATGCATCCTCTCGCACGTGTTTTTACTCGACTAGCCTGCGGGATGCATCCTCTCGCACGTGTTTTTACTCGACTAGCCTGCGGGATGCATCCTCTCGCAGGTGTTTTTACTCGACTAGCCTGCGGGATGCATCCTCTCGCACGTGTTTTTACTTGACTAGCCTGCGGGATGCATCCTCTCGCACGTGTTTTTGCTCGATTAGCCATGCGCATCCCAAAAAACCTGCGCATGCGCATCCCAAAAAATCTGCGCATGCGCATCCCACAAAACCTGCGCATGCGCATCCCACAAAACCTCGCACGTGTTTGTGCTCGACTAGCCTGCGGGATGCATCATTTCGCACGTGTTTTTACTCGACTAGCCTGCGGGATGCATCCTCTCGCACGTGTTTGTGCTCGACTAGCCTGCGGGATGCATCCTCTCGCACGTGTTTTTGCTCGACCAGCCATGCGCATCCCAAAAAACCTGCGCATGCGCATCCCAAAAAATCTGCGCATGCGCATCCCACAAAACCTGCGCATGCGCATCCCACAAAACCTCGCACGTGTTTGTGCTCGACTAGCCTGCGGGATGCATCCTCTCGCACGTGTTTTTGCTCTACTAGCCTGCGGGATGCATCCTCTCGCACGTGTTTTTACTCGTCTAGGCTGCGGGATGCATCCTCTCGCACGTGTTTTTGCTCGACTAGCCTGCGGGATGCATCCTCTCGCACGTGTTTTTGCTCTACTAGCCATGCGCATCCCAAAAAAAAACCTGCGCATGCGCATCCCACAAAACCTGCGCATGCGCATCCCACAAAACCTCGCACGTGTTTTTACTCGACTAGCCTGCGGGATGCATCCTCTCGCACGTGTTTTTACTCGACTAGCCTGCGGGATGCATCCTCTCGCACGTGTTTTTACTCGACTAGCCTGCGGGATGCATCCTCTCGCACGTGTTTTTACTCGTCTAGGCTGCGGGATGCATCGTCTCGCACGTGTTTTTATTCGACTAGCCTGCGGGATGCATCCTCTCGCACGTGTTTTTACTCCACTAGCCTGCGGGATGCATCCTCTCGCACGTGTTTTTACTCGACTAGCCTGCGGGATGCATCCTCTCGCACGTGTTTTTACTCGACTACCCTGCGGGATGCATCCTCTCGCACGTGTATTTGCTCGACTAGCCATGCGCATCCCAAAAAACCTGCGCATGCGCGTCCCAAAAAATCTGCGCATGCGCATCCCACAAAACCTGCGCATGCGCATCCCACAAAACCTCGCACGTGTTTGTGCTCGACTAGCCTGCGGGATGCATCCTTTCGCACGTGTTTTTACTCGACTAGCCTGCGGGATGCATCCTCTCGCACGTGTTTTTGCTCGCCTAGGCATGCGCATCCCAAAAAACCTGCGCATGCGCATCCCAAAAAACCTGCGCATGCGCATCCCACAAAACCTCGCACGTGTTTTTACTCGACTAGCCTGCGGGATGCATCCTCTCGCACGTGTTTTTACTCGACTAGCCTGCGGGATGCATCCTCTCGCACGTGTTTTTACTCGACTAGCCTGCGGGAAGCATCCTCTTGCACGTGTTTTTACTCGACTAGCCTGCGGGATGCATCCTCTCGCACGTGTTTTTACTCGACTACCCTGCGGGATGCATCCTCTCGCACGTGTATTTGCTCGACTAGCCATGCGCATCCCAAAAAACCTGCGCATGCGCGTCCCAAAAAATCTGCGCATGCGCATCCCACAAAACCTGCGCATGCGCATCCCACAAACCTCGCACGTGTTTGTGCTCGACTAGCCTGCGGGATGCATCCTTTCGCACGTGTTTTTTACTCGACTAGCCTGCGGGATGCATCCTCTCGCACGTGTTTTTGCTCGCCTAGGCATGCGCATCCCAAAAAACTTGCGCATGCGCATCCCAAAAAACCTGCGCATGCGCATCCCAAAAAAACCTGCGCATGCGCATCCCACAAAACCTCGCACGTGTTTTTTACTCGACTAGCCTGCGGATGCATCCTCTCGCACGTGTTTTTGCTCGACTAGCCATGCGCATCCCAAAAAACCTGCGCATGCGCGTCCCAAAAATCTGCGCATGCGCATCCCACAAAACCTGCGCATGCGCATCCACAAAACCTCGCACGTGTTTGTGCTCGACTAGCCTGCGGGATGCATCCTTTCGCACGTGTTTTTACTCGACTAGCCTGCGGATGCATCCTCTCGCACGTGTTTTTGCTCGACTAGGCATGCGCATCCCAAAAAACCTGCGCATGCGCATCCCAAAAAATCTGCGCATGCGCATCCACAAAACCTGCGCATGCGCATCCCACAAAACCTCGCACGTGTTTGTGCTCGACTAGCCTGCGGGATGCATCCTTTCGCACGTGTTTTTACTCGACTAGCCTGCGGGATGCATCCTCTCGCACGTGTTTTTGCTCGACTAGCCTGCGGGATGCATCCTCTCGCACGTGTTTTTGCTCGACTAGGCATGCGCATCCCAAAAAACCTGCGCATGCGCATCCCACAAAACCTCGCACGTGTTTTTACTCGACTAGCCTGCGGATGCATCCTCTCGCACGTGTTTTTGCTCGACTAGCCATGCGCATCCCAAAAAACCTGCGCATGCGCATCCCAAAAAATCTGCGCATGCGCATCCCACAAAACCTGCGCATGCGCATCCCACAAAACCTCGCACGTGTTTGTGCTCGACTAGCCTGCGGGATGCATCCTTTCGCACGTGTTTTTACTCGACTAGCCTGCGGGATGCATCCTCTCGCACGTGTTTTTGCTCGACTAGCCTGCGGGATGCATCCTCTCGCACGTGTTTTTGCTCTACTAGCCATGCGCATCCCAAAAAAAAACCTGCGCATGCGCATCCCAAAAAATTTGCGCAATGCGCATCCCACAAAACCTGCGCATGCGCATCCCACAAAACCTCGCACGTGTTTGTGCTCGACTAGCCTGCGGGATGCATCCTTTCGCACGTGTTTTTACTCGACTAGCCTGCGGGATGCATCCTCTCGCACGTGTTTTTGCTCGACTAGCCTGCGGGATGCATCCTCTCGCACGTGTTTGTGCTCGACTAGCCTGCGGGATGCATCCTCTCGCACGTGTTTTTACTCGACTAGCCTGCGGGATGCATCCTCTCGCACGTGTTTTTGCTCGACTAGCCATGCGCATCCCAAAAAACCTGCAGATGCGCATCCCAAAAAACCTGCGCATGCGCATCCCACAAAACCTGCGCATGCGCATCCCACAAAACCTCGCACGTGTTTTTACTCGACTAGCCTGCGGGATGCATCCTCTCGCACGTGTTTTTACTCGACTAGCCTGCGGGATGCATCCTCTCGCACGTGTTTTTACTCGACTAGCCTGCGGGATGCATCCTCTCGCAGGTGTTTTTACTCGACTAGCCTGCGGGATGCATCCTCTAGCACGTGTTTTTACTTGACTAGCCTGCGGGATGCATCCTCTCGCACGTGTTTTTGCTCGATTAGCCATGCGCATCCCAAAAAACCTGCGCATGCGCATCCCAAAAAATCTGCGCATGCGCATCCCACAAAACCTGCGCATGCGCATCCCACAAAACCTCGCACGTGTTTGTGCTCGACTAGCCTGCGGGATGCATCATTTCGCACGTGTTTTTACTCGACTAGCCTGCGGGATGCATCCTCTCGCACGTGTTTGTGCTCGACTAGCCTGCGGGATGCATCCTCTCGCACGTGTTTTTGCTCGACTAGCCATGCGCATCCCAAAAAACCTGCGCATGCGCATCCCAAAAAATCTGCGCATGCGCATCCCACAAAACCTGCGCATGCGCATCCCACAAAACCTCGCACGTGTTTGTGCTCGACTAGCCTGCGGGATGCATCCTTTCGCACGTGTTTTTACTCGACTAGCCTGCGGGATGCATCCTCTCGCACGTGTTTTTGCTCGACTAGCCTGCGGGATGCATCCTCTCGCACGTGTTTTTACTCGACTAGCCTGCGGGATGCATCCTCTCGCAGGTGTTTTTACTCGACTAGCCTGCGGGATGCATCCTCTCGCACGTGTTTTTACTTGACTAGCCTGCGGGATGCATCCTCTCGCACGTGTTTTTGCTCGATTAGCCATGCGCATCCCAAAAAACCTGCGCATGCGCATCCCAAAAAATCTGCGCATGCGCATCCCACAAAACCTGCGCATGCGCATCCCACAAAACCTCGCACGTGTTTGTGCTCGACTAGCCTGCGGGATGCATCATTTCGCACGTGTTTTTACTCGACTAGCCTGCGGGATGCATCCTCTCGCACGTGTTTGTGCTCGACTAGCCTGCGGGATGCATCCTCTCGCACGTGTTTTTGCTCGACTAGCCATGCGCATCCCAAAAAACCTGCGCATGCGCATCCCAAAAAATCTGCGCATGCGCATCCCACAAAACCTGCGCATGCGCATCCCACAAAACCTCGCACGTGTTTGTGCTCGACTAGCCTGCGGGATGCATCCTTTCGCACGTGTTTTTACTCGACTAGCCTGCGGGATGCATCCTCTCGCACGTGTTTTTGCTCGACTAGCCTGCGGGATGCATCCTCTCGCACGTGTTATTGCTCTACTACCCATGCGCATCCCAAAAAAAAACCTGCGCATGCGCATCCCACAAAACCTGCGCATGCGCATCCCACAAAACCTCGCACGTGTTTTTACTCGACTAGCCTGCGGGATGCATCCTCTCGCACGTGTTTTTACTCGACTAGCCTGCGGGATGCATCCTCTCGCACGTGTTTTTACTCGACTAGCCTGCGGGATGCATCCTCTCGCACGTGTTTTTACTCGTCTAGGCTGCGGGATGCATCGTCTCGCACGTGTTTTTATTCGACTAGCCTGCGGGATGCATCCTCTCGCACGTGTTTTTACTCCACTAGCCTGCGGGATGCATCCTCTCGCACGTGTTTTTACTCGACTAGCCTGCGGGATGCATCCTCTCGCACGTGTTTTTACTCGACTAGCCTGCGGGATGCATCCTCTCGCACGTGTTTTTACTCGACTAGCCTGCGGGAAGCATCCTCTTGCACGTGTTTTTACTCGACTAGCCTGCGGGATGCATCCTCTCGCACGTGTTTTTACTCGACTACCCTGCGGGATGCATCCTCTCGCACGTGTATTTGCTCGACTAGCCATGCGCATCCCAAAAAACCTGCGCATGCGCGTCCCAAAAAATCTGCGCATGCGCATCCCACAAAACCTGCGCATGCGCATCCCACAAAACCTCGCACGTGTTTGTGCTCGACTAGCCTGCGGGATGCATCCTCTTGCACGTGTTTTTACTCGACTAGCCTGCGGGATGCATCCTCTCGCACGTGTTTTTGCTCGACTAGCCTGCGGGATGCATCCTCTCGCACGTGTTTTTGCTCTACTAGCCATGCGCATCCCAAAAAAAAACCTGCGCATGCGCATCCCAAAAAATTTGCGCAATGCGCATCCCACAAAACCTGCGCATGCGCATCCCACAAAACCTCGCACGTGTTTGTGCTCGACTAGCCTGCGGGATGCATCCTTTCGCACGTGTTTGTGCTCGACTAGCCTGCGGGATGCATCCTCTCGCACGTGTTTGTGCTCGACTAGCCTGCGGGATGCATCCTCTCGCACGTGTTTTTACTCGACTAGCCTGCGGGATGCATCCTCTCGCACGTGTTTTTACTCGACTAGCCTGCGGGATGCATCCTCTCGCACGTGTTTTTGCTCGACTAGCCATGCGCATCCCAAAAAACCTGCACATGCGCATCCCAAAAAACCTGCGCATGCGCATCCCACAAAACCTCGCACGTGTTTTTACTCGACTAGCCTGCGGGATGCATCCTCTCGCACGTGTTTTTACTCGACTAGCCTGCGGGATGCATCCTCTCGCACGTGTTTTTGCTCGACTAGCCTGCGGGATGCATCCTCTCGCACGTGTTTTTGCTCTACTAGCCATGCGCATCCCAAAAAAAAACCTGCGCATGCGCATCCCAAAAAATTTGCGCAATGCGCATCCCACAAAACCTGCGCATGCGCATCCCACAAAACCTCGCACGTGTTTGTGCTCGACTAGCCTGCGGGATGCATCCTTTCGCACGTGTTTGTGCTCGACTAGCCTGCGGGATGCATCCTCTCGCACGTGTTTGTGCTCGACTAGCCTGCGGGATGCATCCTCTCGCACGTGTTTTTACTCGACTAGCCTGCGGGATGCATCCTCTCGCACGTGTTTTTACTCGACTAGCCTGCGGGATGCATCCTCTCGCACGTGTTTTTGCTCGACTAGCCATGCGCATCCCAAAAAACCTGCACATGCGCATCCCAAAAAACCTGCACATGCGCATCCCAAAAAACCTGCGCATGCGCATCCCACAAAACCTCGCACGTGTTTTTACTCGACTAGCCTGCGGGATGCATCCTCTCGCACGTGTTTTTACTCGACTAGCCTGCGGGATGCATCCTCTCGCACGTGTTTTTACTCGACTAGCCTGCGGGATGCATCCTCTCGCACGTGTTTTTGCTCGACTAGCCATGCGCATCCCAAAAAACCTGCACATGCGCATCCCAAAAAACCTGCGCATGCGCATCCCACAAAACCTGCGCATGCGCATCCCACAAAACCTGCGCATGCGCATCCCACAAAACCTCGCACGTGTTTTTACTCGACTAGCCTGCGGGATGCATCCTCTCGCACGTGTTTTTACTCGACTAGCCTGCGGGATGCATCCTCTCGCACGTGTTTTTGCTCGACTAGCCTGCGGGATGCATCCTCTCGCACGTGTTTGTGCTCGACTAGCCTGCGGGATGCATCCTCTCGCACGTGTTTTTACTCGACTAGCCTGCGGGATGCATCCTCTCGCACGTGTTTTTGCTCGACTAGCCATGCGCATCCCAAAAAACCTGCACATGCGCATCCCAAAAAACCTGCGCATGCGCATCCCACAAAACCTGCGCATGCGCATCCCACAAAACCTGCGCATGCGCATCCCACAAAACCTGCGCATGAGCATCCCACAAAACCTCGCACGTGTTTTTACTCGACTAGCCTGCGGGATGCATCCTCTCGCACGTGTTTTTACTCGACTAGCCTGCGGGATGCATCCTCTCGCACGTGTTTTTACTCGACTAGCCTGCGGGATGCATCCTCTCGCACGTGTTTTTGCTCGACTAGCCATGCGCATCCCAAAAAACCTGCACATGCGCATCCCAAAAAACCTGCGCATGCGCATCCCACAAAACCTGCGCATGCGCATCCCACAAAACCTGCGCATGCGCATCCCACAAAACCTCGCACGTGTTTTTACTCGACTAGCCTGCGGGATGCATCCTCTCGCACGTGTTTGTGCTCGACTAGCCTGCGGGATGCATCCTCTCGCACGTGTTTTTACTCGACTAGCCTGCGGGATGCATCCTCTCGCACGTGTTTTTGCTCGACTAGCCATGCGCATCCCAAAAAACCTGCACATGCGCATCCCAAAAAACCTGCGCATGCGCATCCCACAAAACCTGCGCATGCGCATCCCACAAAACCTGCGCATGCGCATCCCACAAAACCTCGCACGTGTTTTTACTCGACTAGCCTGCGGGATGCATCCTCTCGCACGTGTTTTTACTCGACTAGCCTGCGGGATGCATCCTCTCGCACGTGTTTTTACTCGACTAGCCTGCGGGATGCATCCTCTCGCAGGTGTTTTTACTCGACTAGCCTGCGGGATGCATCCTCTCGCACGTGTTTTTACTTGACTAGCCTGCGGGATGCATCCTCTCGCACGTGTTTTTGCTCGATTAGCCATGCGCATCCCAAAAAACCTGCGCATGCGCATCCCAAAAAATCTGCGCATGCGCATCCCACAAAACCTGCGCATGCGCATCCCACAAAACCTCGCACGTGTTTGTGCTCGACTAGCCTGCGGGATGCATCATTTCGCACGTGTTTTTACTCGACTAGCCTGCGGGATGCATCCTCTCGCACGTGTTTGTGCTCGACTAGCCTGCGGGATGCATCCTCTCGCACGTGTTTTTGCTCGACTAGCCATGCGCATCCCAAAAAACCTGCGCATGCGCATCCCAAAAAATCTGCGCATGCGCATCCCACAAAACCTGCGCATGCGCATCCCACAAAACCTCGCACGTGTTTGTGCTCGACTAGCCTGCGGGATGCATCCTCTCGCACGTGTTTTTGCTCTACTAGCCTGCGGGATGCATCCTCTCGCACGTGTTTTTACTCGTCTAGGCTGCGGGATGCATCCTCTCGCACGTGTTTTTGCTCGACTAGCCTGCGGGATGCATCCTCTCGCACGTGTTTTTGCTCTACTAGCCATGCGCATCCCAAAAAAAAACCTGCGCATGCGCATCCCAAAAAACCTGCGCATGCGCATCCCACAAAACCTGCGCATGCGCATCCCACAAAACCTCGCACGTGTTTTTACTCGACTAGCCTGCGGGATGCATCCTCTCGCACGTGTTTTTACTCGACTAGCCTGCGGGATGCATCCTCTCGCACGTGTTTTTACTCGACTAGCCTGCGGGATGCATCCTCTCGCACGTGTTTTTACTCGTCTAGGCTGCGGGATGCATCGTCTCGCACGTGTTTTTATTCGACTAGCCTGCGGGATGCATCCTCTCGCACGTGTTTTTACTCCACTAGCCTGCGGGATGCATCCTCTCGCACGTGTTTTTACTCGACTAGCCTGCGGGATGCATCCTCTCGCACGTGTTTTTACTCGACTACCCTGCGGGATGCATCCTCTCGCACGTGTATTTGCTCGACTAGCCATGCGCATCCCAAAAAACCTGCGCATGCGCGTCCCAAAAAATCTGCGCATGCGCATCCCACAAAACCTGCGCATGCGCATCCCACAAAACCTCGCACGTGTTTGTGCTCGACTAGCCTGCGGGATGCATCCTTTCGCACGTGTTTTTACTCGACTAGCCTGCGGGATGCATCCTCTCGCACGTGTTTTTGCTCGCCTAGGCATGCGCATCCCAAAAAACCTGCGCATGCGCATCCCAAAAAACCTGCGCATGCGCATCCCACAAAACCTGCGCATGCGCATCCCACAAAACCTCGCACGTGTTTGTGCTCGACTAGCCTGCGGGATGCATCATTTCGCACGTGTTTTTACTCGACTAGCCTGCGGGATGCATCCTCTCGCACGTGTTTGTGCTCGACTAGCCTGCGGGATGCATCCTCTCGCACGTGTTTTTGCTCGACTAGCCATGCGCATCCCAAAAAACCTGCGCATGCGCATCCCAAAAAATCTGCGCATGCGCATCCCACAAAACCTGCGCATGCGCATCCCACAAAACCTCGCACGTGTTTGTGCTCGACTAGCCTGCGGGATGCATCCTTTCGCACGTGTTTTTACTCGACTAGCCTGCGGGATGCATCCTCTCGCACGTGTTTTTGCTCGACTAGCCTGCGGGATGCATCCTCTCGCACGTGTTTTTGCTCTACTAGCCATGCGCATCCCAAAAAAAAACCTGCGCATGCGCATCCCACAAAACCTGCGCATGCGCATCCCACAAAACCTCGCACGTGTTTTTACTCGACTAGCCTGCGGGATGCATCCTCTCGCACGTGTTTTTACTCGACTAGCCTGCGGGATGCATCCTCTCGCACGTGTTTTTACTTGACTAGCCTGCGGGATGCATCCTCTCGCACGTGTTTTTGCTCGATTAGCCATGCGCATCCCAAAAAACCTGCGCATGCGCATCCCAAAAAATCTGCGCATGCGCATCCCACAAAACCTGCGCATGCGCATCCCACAAAACCTCGCACGTGTTTGTGCTCGACTAGCCTGCGGGATGCATCATTTCGCACGTGTTTTTACTCGACTAGCCTGCGGGATGCATCCTCTCGCACGTGTTTGTGCTCGACTAGCCTGCGGGATGCATCCTCTCGCACGTGTTTTTGCTCGACTAGCCATGCGCATCCCAAAAAACCTGCGCATGCGCATCCCAAAAAATCTGCGCATGCGCATCCCACAAAACCTGCGCATGCGCATCCCACAAAACCTCGCACGTGTTTGTGCTCGACTAGCCTGCGGGATGCATCCTTTCGCACGTGTTTTTACTCGACTAGCCTGCGGGATGCATCCTCTCGCACGTGTTTTTGCTCGACTAGCCTGCGGGATGCATCCTCTCGCACGTGTTATTGCTCTACTAGCCATGCGCATCCCAAAAAAAAACCTGCGCATGCGCATCCCACAAAACCTGCGCATGCGCATCCCACAAAACCTCGCACGTGTTTTTACTCGACTAGCCTGCGGGATGCATCCTCTCGCACGTGTTTTTACTCGACTACCCTGCGGGATGCATCCTCTCGCACGTGTTTTTACTCGACTAGCCTGCGGGATGCATCCTCTCGCACGTGTTTTTACTCGTCTAGGCTGCGGGATGCATCGTCTCGCACGTGTTTTTATTCGACTAGCCTGCGGGATGCATCCTCTCGCACGTGTTTTTACTCCACTAGCCTGCGGGATGCATCCTCTCGCACGTGTTTTTACTCGACTAGCCTGCGGGATGCATCCTCTCGCACGTGTTTTTACTCGACTAGCCTGCGGGATGCATCCTCTCGCACGTGTTTTTACTCGACTAGCCTGCGGGAAGCATCCTCTTGCACGTGTTTTTACTCGACTAGCCTGCGGGATGCATCCTCTCGCACGTGTTTTTACTCGACTACCCTGCGGGATGCATCCTCTCGCACGTGTATTTGCTCGACTAGCCATGCGCATCCCAAAAAACCTGCGCATGCGCGTCCCAAAAAATCTGCGCATGCGCATCCCACAAAACCTGCGCATGCGCATCCCACAAAACCTCGCACGTGTTTGTGCTCGACTAGCCTGCGGGATGCATCCTCTTGCACGTGTTTTTACTCGACTAGCCTGCGGGATGCATCCTCTCGCACGTGTTTTTACTCGACTAGCCTGCGGGATGCATCCTCTCGCTCGTGTTTTAACTCGACTAGCCTGCAGGATGCATCCTCTCGCACGTGTTTTTACTCGACTAGCCTGCGGGATGCATCCTCTCGCACGTGTTTTTACTTGACTAGCCTGCGGGATGCATCCTCTCGCACGTGTTTTTGCTCGATTAGCCATGCGCATCCCAAAAAACCTGCGCATGCGCATCCCAAAAAATCTGCGCATGCGCATCCCACAAAACCTGCGCATGCGCATCCCACAAAACCTCGCACGTGTTTGTGCTCGACTAGCCTGCGGGATGCATCCTCTTGCACGTGGTTTTGCTCGACTAGCCTGCGGGATGCATCCTCTCGCACGTGTTTTTGATCGACTAGACTGCGGGATGCATCCTCTCGCACGTGTTTTTACTTGACTAGCCTGCGGGATGCATCCTCTCGCACGTGTTTTTGCTCGATTAGCCATGCGCATCCCAAAAAACCTGCGCATGCGCATCCCAAAAAATCTGCGCATGCGCATCCCACAAAACCTGCGCATGCGCATCCCACAAAACCTCGCACGTGTTTGTGCTCGACTAGCCTGCGGGATGCATCATTTCGCACGTGTTTTTACTCGACTAGCCTGCGGGATGCATCCTCTCGCACGTGTTTGTGCTCGACTAGCCTGCGGGATGCATCCTCTCGCACGTGTTTTTGCTCGACTAGCCATGCGCATCCCAAAAAACCTGCGCATGCGCATCCCAAAAAATCTGCGCATGCGCATCCCACAAAACCTGCGCATGCGCATCCCACAAAACCTCGCACGTGTTTGTGCTCGACTAGCCTGCGGGATGCATCCTTTCGCACGTGTTTTTACTCGACTAGCCTGCGGGATGCATCCTCTCGCACGTGTTTTTGCTCGACTATCCTGCGGGATGCATCCTCTCGCACGTGTTATTGCTCTACTAGCCATGCGCATCCCAAAAAAAAACCTGCGCATGCGCATCCCACAAAACCTGCGCATGCGCATCCCACAAAACCTCGCACGTGTTTTTACTCGACTAGCCTGCGGGATGCATCCTCTCGCACGTGTTTTTACTCGACTACCCTGCGGGATGCATCCTCTCGCACGTGTTTTTACTCGACTAGCCTGCGGGATGCATCCTCTAGCACGTGTTTTTACTCGTCTAGGCTGCGGGATGCATCGTCTCGCACGTGTTTTTATTCGACTAGCCTGCGGGATGCATCCTCTCGCACGTGTTTTTACTCCACTAGCCTGCGGGATGCATCCTCTCGCACGTGTTTTTACTCGACTAGCCTGCGGGATGCATCCTCTCGCACGTGTTTTTACTCGACTAGCCTGCGGGATGCATCCTCTCGCACGTGTTTTTACTCGACTAGCCTGCGGGAAGCATCCTCTTGCACGTGTTTTTACTCGACTAGCCTGCGGGATGCATCCTCTCGCACGTGTTTTTACTCGACTACCCTGCGGGATGCATCCTCTCGCACGTGTATTTGCTCGACTAGCCATGCGCATCCCAAAAAACCTGCGCATGCGCGTCCCAAAAAATCTGCGCATGCGCATCCCACAAAACCTGCGCATGCGCATCCCACAAAACCTCGCACGTGTTTGTGCTCGACTAGCCTGCGGGATGCATCCTCTTGCACGTGTTTTTACTCGACTAGCCTGCGGGATGCATCCTCTCGCACGTGTTTTTACTCGACTAGCCTGCGGGATGCATCCTCTCGCTCGTGTTTTAACTCGACTAGCCTGCAGGATGCATCCTCTCGCACGTGTTTTTACTCGACTAGCCTGCGGGATGCATCCTCTCGCACGTGTTTTTACTCGACTAGCCTGCGGGAAGCATCCTCTTGCACGTGTTTTTACTCGACTAGCCTGCGGGATGCATCCTCTCGCACGTGTTTTTACTCGACTACCCTGCGGGATGCATCCTCTCGCACGTGTATTTGCTCGACTAGCCATGCGCATCCCAAAAAACCTGCGCATGCGCGTCCCAAAAAATCTGCGCATGCGCATCCCACAAAACCTGCGCATGCGCATCCCACAAAACCTCGCACGTGTTTGTGCTCGACTAGCCTGCGGGATGCATCCTTTCGCACGTGTTTTTACTCGACTAGCCTGCGGGATGCATCCTCTCGCACGTGTTTTTGCTCGCCTAGGCATGCGCATCCCAAAAAACTTGCGCATGCGCATCCCAAAAAACCTGCGCATGCGCATCCCAAAAAACCTGCGCATGCGCATCCCACAAAACCTCGCACGTGTTTTTACTCGACTAGCCTGCGGGATGCATCCTCTCGCACGTGTTTTTGCTCGACTAGCCATGCGCATCCCAAAAAACCTGCGCATGCGCGTCCCAAAAAATCTGCGCATGCGCATCCCACAAAACCTGCGCATGCGCATCCCACAAAACCTCGCACGTGTTTGTGCTCGACTAGCCTGCGGGATGCATCCTTTCGCACGTGTTTTTACTCGACTAGCCTGCGGGATGCATCCTCTCGCACGTGTTTTTGCTCGACTAGGCATGCGCATCCCAAAAAACCTGCGCATGCGCATCCCAAAAAATCTGCGCATGCGCATCCCACAAAACCTGCGCATGCGCATCCCACAAAACCTCGCACGTGTTTGTGCTCGACTAGCCTGCGGGATGCATCCTTTCGCACGTGTTTTTACTCGACTAGCCTGCGGGATGCATCCTCTCGCACGTGTTTTTGCTCGACTAGCCTGCGGGATGCATCCTCTCGCACGTGTTTTTGCTCGACTAGGCATGCGCATCCCAAAAAACCTGCGCATGCGCATCCCACAAAACCTCGCACGTGTTTTTACTCGACTAGCCTGCGGGATGCATCCTCTCGCACGTGTTTTTGCTCGACTAGCCATGCGCATCCCAAAAAACCTGCGCATGCGCATCCCAAAAAATCTGCGCATGCGCATCCCACAAAACCTGCGCATGCGCATCCCACAAAACCTCGCACGTGTTTGTGCTCGACTAGCCTGCGGGATGCATCCTTTCGCACGTGTTTTTACTCGACTAGCCTGCGGGATGCATCCTCTCGCACGTGTTTTTGCTCGACTAGCCTGCGGGATGCATCCTCTCGCACGTGTTTTTGCTCTACTAGCCATGCGCATCCCAAAAAAAAACCTGCGCATGCGCATCCCAAAAAATTTGCGCAATGCGCATCCCACAAAACCTGCGCATGCGCATCCCACAAAACCTCGCACGTGTTTGTGCTCGACTAGCCTGCGGGATGCATCCTTTCGCACGTGTTTTTACTCGACTAGCCTGCGGGATGCATCCTCTCGCACGTGTTTTTGCTCGACTAGCCTGCGGGATGCATCCTCTCGCACGTGTTTGTGCTCGACTAGCCTGCGGGATGCATCCTCTCGCACGTGTTTTTACTCGACTAGCCTGCGGGATGCATCCTCTCGCACGTGTTTTTGCTCGACTAGCCATGCGCATCCCAAAAAACCTGCACATGCGCATCCCAAAAAACCTGCGCATGCGCATCCCACAAAACCTGCGCATGCGCATCCCACAAAACCTCGCACGTGTTTTTACTCGACTAGCCTGCGGGATGCATCCTCTCGCACGTGTTTTTACTCGACTAGCCTGCGGGATGCATCCTCTCGCACGTGTTTTTACTCGACTAGCCTGCGGGATGCATCCTCTCGCAGGTGTTTTTACTCGACTAGCCTGCGGGATGCATCCTCTAGCACGTGTTTTTACTTGACTAGCCTGCGGGATGCATCCTCTCGCACGTGTTTTTGCTCGATTAGCCATGCGCATCCCAAAAAACCTGCGCATGCGCATCCCAAAAAATCTGCGCATGCGCATCCCACAAAACCTGCGCATGCGCATCCCACAAAACCTCGCACGTGTTTGTGCTCGACTAGCCTGCGGGATGCATCATTTCGCACGTGTTTTTACTCGACTAGCCTGCGGGATGCATCCTCTCGCACGTGTTTGTGCTCGACTAGCCTGCGGGATGCATCCTCTCGCACGTGTTTTTGCTCGACTAGCCATGCGCATCCCAAAAAACCTGCGCATGCGCATCCCAAAAAATCTGCGCATGCGCATCCCACAAAACCTGCGCATGCGCATCCCACAAAACCTCGCACGTGTTTGTGCTCGACTAGCCTGCGGGATGCATCCTTTCGCACGTGTTTTTACTCGACTAGCCTGCGGGATGCATCCTCTCGCACGTGTTTTTGCTCGACTAGCCTGCGGGATGCATCCTCTCGCACGTGTTTTTACTCGACTAGCCTGCGGGATGCATCCTCTCGCAGGTGTTTTTACTCGACTAGCCTGCGGGATGCATCCTCTCGCACGTGTTTTTACTTGACTAGCCTGCGGGATGCATCCTCTCGCACGTGTTTTTGCTCGATTAGCCATGCGCATCCCAAAAAACCTGCGCATGCGCATCCCAAAAAATCTGCGCATGCGCATCCCACAAAACCTGCGCATGCGCATCCCACAAAACCTCGCACGTGTTTGTGCTCGACTAGCCTGCGGGATGCATCATTTCGCACGTGTTTTTACTCGACTAGCCTGCGGGATGCATCCTCTCGCACGTGTTTGTGCTCGACTAGCCTGCGGGATGCATCCTCTCGCACGTGTTTTTGCTCGACTAGCCATGCGCATCCCAAAAAACCTGCGCATGCGCATCCCAAAAAATCTGCGCATGCGCATCCCACAAAACCTGCGCATGCGCATCCCACAAAACCTCGCACGTGTTTGTGCTCGACTAGCCTGCGGGATGCATCCTTTCGCACGTGTTTTTACTCGACTAGCCTGCGGGATGCATCCTCTCGCACGTGTTTTTGCTCGACTAGCCTGCGGGATGCATCCTCTCGCACGTGTTATTGCTCTACTACCCATGCGCATCCCAAAAAAAAACCTGCGCATGCGCATCCCACAAAACCTGCGCATGCGCATCCCACAAAACCTCGCACGTGTTTTTACTCGACTAGCCTGCGGGATGCATCCTCTCGCACGTGTTTTTACTCGACTAGCCTGCGGGATGCATCCTCTCGCACGTGTTTTTACTCGACTAGCCTGCGGGATGCATCCTCTCGCACGTGTTTTTACTCGTCTAGGCTGCGGGATGCATCGTCTCGCACGTGTTTTTATTCGACTAGCCTGCGGGATGCATCCTCTCGCACGTGTTTTTACTCCACTAGCCTGCGGGATGCATCCTCTCGCACGTGTTTTTACTCGACTAGCCTGCGGGATGCATCCTCTCGCACGTGTTTTTACTCGACTAGCCTGCGGGATGCATCCTCTCGCACGTGTTTTTACTCGACTAGCCTGCGGGAAGCATCCTCTTGCACGTGTTTTTACTCGACTAGCCTGCGGGATGCATCCTCTCGCACGTGTTTTTACTCGACTACCCTGCGGGATGCATCCTCTCGCACGTGTATTTGCTCGACTAGCCATGCGCATCCCAAAAAACCTGCGCATGCGCGTCCCAAAAAATCTGCGCATGCGCATCCCACAAAACCTGCGCATGCGCATCCCACAAAACCTCGCACGTGTTTGTGCTCGACTAGCCTGCGGGATGCATCCTCTTGCACGTGTTTTTACTCGACTAGCCTGCGGGATGCATCCTCTCGCACGTGTTTTTGCTCGACTAGCCTGCGGGATGCATCCTCTCGCACGTGTTTTTGCTCTACTAGCCATGCGCATCCCAAAAAAAAACCTGCGCATGCGCATCCCAAAAAATTTGCGCAATGCGCATCCCACAAAACCTGCGCATGCGCATCCCACAAAACCTCGCACGTGTTTGTGCTCGACTAGCCTGCGGGATGCATCCTTTCGCACGTGTTTGTGCTCGACTAGCCTGCGGGATGCATCCTCTCGCACGTGTTTGTGCTCGACTAGCCTGCGGGATGCATCCTCTCGCACGTGTTTTTACTCGACTAGCCTGCGGGATGCATCCTCTCGCACGTGTTTTTACTCGACTAGCCTGCGGGATGCATCCTCTCGCACGTGTTTTTGCTCGACTAGCCATGCGCATCCCAAAAAACCTGCACATGCGCATCCCAAAAAACCTGCGCATGCGCATCCCACAAAACCTCGCACGTGTTTTTACTCGACTAGCCTGCGGGATGCATCCTCTCGCACGTGTTTTTACTCGACTAGCCTGCGGGATGCATCCTCTCGCACGTGTTTTTGCTCGACTAGCCTGCGGGATGCATCCTCTCGCACGTGTTTTTGCTCTACTAGCCATGCGCATCCCAAAAAAAAACCTGCGCATGCGCATCCCAAAAAATTTGCGCAATGCGCATCCCACAAAACCTGCGCATGCGCATCCCACAAAACCTCGCACGTGTTTGTGCTCGACTAGCCTGCGGGATGCATCCTTTCGCACGTGTTTGTGCTCGACTAGCCTGCGGGATGCATCCTCTCGCACGTGTTTGTGCTCGACTAGCCTGCGGGATGCATCCTCTCGCACGTGTTTTTACTCGACTAGCCTGCGGGATGCATCCTCTCGCACGTGTTTTTACTCGACTAGCCTGCGGGATGCATCCTCTCGCACGTGTTTTTGCTCGACTAGCCATGCGCATCCCAAAAAACCTGCACATGCGCATCCCAAAAAACCTGCACATGCGCATCCCAAAAAACCTGCGCATGCGCATCCCACAAAACCTCGCACGTGTTTTTACTCGACTAGCCTGCGGGATGCATCCTCTCGCACGTGTTTTTACTCGACTAGCCTGCGGGATGCATCCTCTCGCACGTGTTTTTACTCGACTAGCCTGCGGGATGCATCCTCTCGCACGTGTTTTTGCTCGACTAGCCATGCGCATCCCAAAAAACCTGCACATGCGCATCCCAAAAAACCTGCGCATGCGCATCCCACAAAACCTGCGCATGCGCATCCCACAAAACCTGCGCATGCGCATCCCACAAAACCTCGCACGTGTTTTTACTCGACTAGCCTGCGGGATGCATCCTCTCGCACGTGTTTTTACTCGACTAGCCTGCGGGATGCATCCTCTCGCACGTGTTTTTGCTCGACTAGCCTGCGGGATGCATCCTCTCGCACGTGTTTGTGCTCGACTAGCCTGCGGGATGCATCCTCTCGCACGTGTTTTTACTCGACTAGCCTGCGGGATGCATCCTCTCGCACGTGTTTTTGCTCGACTAGCCATGCGCATCCCAAAAAACCTGCACATGCGCATCCCAAAAAACCTGCGCATGCGCATCCCACAAAACCTGCGCATGCGCATCCCACAAAACCTGCGCATGCGCATCCCACAAAACCTCGCACGTGTTTTTACTCGACTAGCCTGCGGGATGCATCCTCTCGCACGTGTTTTTACTCGACTAGCCTGCGGGATGCATCCTCTCGCACGTGTTTTTGCTCGACTAGCCATGCGCATCCCAAAAAACCTGCACATGCGCATCCCAAAAAACCTGCGCATGCGCATCCCACAAAACCTGCGCATGCGCATCCCACAAAACCTGCGCATGCGCATCCCACAAAACCTCGCACGTGTTTTTACTCGACTAGCCTGCGGGATGCATCCTCTCGCACGTGTTTGTGCTCGACTAGCCTGCGGGATGCATCCTCTCGCACGTGTTTTTACTCGACTAGCCTGCGGGATGCATCCTCTCGCACGTGTTTTTGCTCGACTAGCCATGCGCATCCCAAAAAACCTGCACATGCGCATCCCAAAAAACCTGCGCATGCGCATCCCACAAAACCTGCGCATGCGCATCCCACAAAACCTGCGCATGCGCATCCCACAAAACCTCGCACGTGTTTTTACTCGACTAGCCTGCGGGATGCATCCTCTCGCACGTGTTTTTACTCGACTAGCCTGCGGGATGCATCCTCTCGCACGTGTTTTTACTCGACTAGCCTGCGGGATGCATCCTCTCGCAGGTGTTTTTACTCGACTAGCCTGCGGGATGCATCCTCTCGCACGTGTTTTTACTTGACTAGCCTGCGGGATGCATCCTCTCGCACGTGTTTTTGCTCGATTAGCCATGCGCATCCCAAAAAACCTGCGCATGCGCATCCCAAAAAATCTGCGCATGCGCATCCCACAAAACCTGCGCATGCGCATCCCACAAAACCTCGCACGTGTTTGTGCTCGACTAGCCTGCGGGATGCATCATTTCGCACGTGTTTTTACTCGACTAGCCTGCGGGATGCATCCTCTCGCACGTGTTTGTGCTCGACTAGCCTGCGGGATGCATCCTCTCGCACGTGTTTTTGCTCGACTAGCCATGCGCATCCCATAAAACCTGCGCATGCGCATCCCAAAAAATCTGCGCATGCGCATCCCACAAAACCTGCGCATGCGCATCCCACAAAACCTCGCACGTGTTTGTGCTCGACTAGCCTGCGGGATGCATCCTCTCGCACGTGTTTTTGCTCTACTAGCCTGCGGGATGCATCCTCTCGCACGTGTTTTTACTCGTCTAGGCTGCGGGATGCATCCTCTCGCACGTGTTTTTGCTCGACTAGCCTGCGGGATGCATCCTCTCGCACGTGTTTTTGCTCTACTAGCCATGCGCATCCCAAAAAAAAACCTGCGCATGCGCATCCCAAAAAACCTGCGCATGCGCATCCCACAAAACCTGCGCATGCGCATCCCACAAAACCTCGCACGTGTTTTTACTCGACTAGCCTGCGGGATGCATCCTCTCGCACGTGTTTTTACTCGACTAGCCTGCGGGATGCATCCTCTCGCACGTGTTTTTACTCGACTAGCCTGCGGGATGCATCCTCTCGCACGTGTTTTTACTCGTCTAGGCTGCGGGATGCATCGTCTCGCACGTGTTTTTATTCGACTAGCCTGCGGGATGCATCCTCTCGCACGTGTTTTTACTCCACTAGCCTGCGGGATGCATCCTCTCGCACGTGTTTTTACTCGACTAGCCTGCGGGATGCATCCTCTCGCACGTGTTTTTACTCGACTACCCTGCGGGATGCATCCTCTCGCACGTGTATTTGCTCGACTAGCCATGCGCATCCCAAAAAACCTGCGCATGCGCGTCCCAAAAAATCTGCGCATGCGCATCCCACAAAACCTGCGCATGCGCATCCCACAAAACCTCGCACGTGTTTGTGCTCGACTAGCCTGCGGGATGCATCCTTTCGCACGTGTTTTTACTCGACTAGCCTGCGGGATGCATCCTCTCGCACGTGTTTTTGCTCGCCTAGGCATGCGCATCCCAAAAAACCTGCGCATGCGCATCCCAAAAAACCTGCGCATGCGCATCCCACAAAACCTGCGCATGCGCATCCCACAAAACCTCGCACGTGTTTGTGCTCGACTAGCCTGCGGGATGCATCATTTCGCACGTGTTTTTACTCGACTAGCCTGCGGGATGCATCCTCTCGCACGTGTTTGTGCTCGACTAGCCTGCGGGATGCATCCTCTCGCACGTGTTTTTGCTCGACTAGCCATGCGCATCCCAAAAAACCTGCGCATGCGCATCCCAAAAAATCTGCGCATGCGCATCCCACAAAACCTGCGCATGCGCATCCCACAAAACCTCGCACGTGTTTGTGCTCGACTAGCCTGCGGGATGCATCCTTTCGCACGTGTTTTTACTCGACTAGCCTGCGGGATGCATCCTCTCGCACGTGTTTTTGCTCGACTAGCCTGCGGGATGCATCCTCTCGCACGTGTTTTTGCTCTACTAGCCATGCGCATCCCAAAAAAAAACCTGCGCATGCGCATCCCACAAAACCTGCGCATGCGCATCCCACAAAACCTCGCACGTGTTTTTACTCGACTAGCCTGCGGGATGCATCCTCTCGCACGTGTTTTTACTCGACTAGCCTGCGGGATGCATCCTCTCGCACGTGTTTTTACTTGACTAGCCTGCGGGATGCATCCTCTCGCACGTGTTTTTGCTCGATTAGCCATGCGCATCCCAAAAAACCTGCGCATGCGCATCCCAAAAAATCTGCGCATGCGCATCCCACAAAACCTGCGCATGCGCATCCCACAAAACCTCGCACGTGTTTGTGCTCGACTAGCCTGCGGGATGCATCATTTCGCACGTGTTTTTACTCGACTAGGCTGCGGGATGCATCCTCTCGCACGTGTTTGTGCTCGACTAGCCTGCGGGATGCATCCTCTCGCACGTGTTTTTGCTCGACTAGCCATGCGCATCCCAAAAAACCTGCGCATGCGCATCCCAAAAAATCTGCGCATGCGCATCCCACAAAACCTGCGCATGCGCATCCCACAAAACCTCGCACGTGTTTGTGCTCGACTAGCCTGCGGGATGCATCCTTTCGCACGTGTTTTTACTCGACTAGCCTGCGGGATGCATCCTCTCGCACGTGTTTTTGCTCGACTAGCCTGCGGGATGCATCCTCTCGCACGTGTTATTGCTCTACTAGCCATGCGCATCCCAAAAAAAAACCTGCGCATGCGCATCCCACAAAACCTGCGCATGCGCATCCCACAAAACCTCGCACGTGTTTTTACTCGACTAGCCTGCGGGATGCATCCTCTCGCACGTGTTTTTACTCGACTACCCTGCGGGATGCATCCTCTCGCACGTGTTTTTACTCGACTAGCCTGCGGGATGCATCCTCTCGCACGTGTTTTTACTCGTCTAGGCTGCGGGATGCATCGTCTCGCACGTGTTTTTATTCGACTAGCCTGCGGGATGCATCCTCTCGCACGTGTTTTTACTCCACTAGCCTGCGGGATGCATCCTCTCGCACGTGTTTTTACTCGACTAGCCTGCGGGATGCATCCTCTCGCACGTGTTTTTACTCGACTAGCCTGCGGGATGCATCCTCTCGCACGTGTTTTTACTCGACTAGCCTGCGGGAAGCATCCTCTTGCACGTGTTTTTACTCGACTAGCCTGCGGGATGCATCCTCTCGCACGTGTTTTTACTCGACTACCCTGCGGGATGCATCCTCTCGCACGTGTATTTGCTCGACTAGCCATGCGCATCCCAAAAAACCTGCGCATGCGCGTCCCAAAAAATCTGCGCATGCGCATCCCACAAAACCTGCGCATGCGCATCCCACAAAACCTCGCACGTGTTTGTGCTCGACTAGCCTGCGGGATGCATCCTCTTGCACGTGTTTTTACTCGACTAGCCTGCGGGATGCATCCTCTCGCACGTGTTTTTACTCGACTAGCCTGCGGGATGCATCCTCTCGCTCGTGTTTTAACTCGACTAGCCTGCAGGATGCATCCTCTCGCACGTGTTTTTACTCGACTAGCCTGCGGGATGCATCCTCTCGCACGTGTTTTTACTTGACTAGCCTGCGGGATGCATCCTCTCGCACGTGTTTTTGCTCGATTAGCCATGCGCATCCCAAAAAACCTGCGCATGCGCATCCCAAAAAATCTGCGCATGCGCATCCCACAAAACCTGCGCATGCGCATCCCACAAAACCTCGCACGTGTTTGTGCTCGACTAGCCTGCGGGATGCATCCTCTTGCACGTGGTTTTGCTCGACTAGCCTGCGGGATGCATCCTCTCGCACGTGTTTTTGATCGACTAGACTGCGGGATGCATCCTCTGGCACGTGTTTTTACTTGACTAGCCTGCGGGATGCATCCTCTCGCACGTGTTTTTGCTCGATTAGCCATGCGCATCCCAAAAAACCTGCGCATGCGCATCCCAAAAAATCTGCGCATGCGCATCCCACAAAACCTGCGCATGCGCATCCCACAAAACCTCGCACGTGTTTGTGCTCGACTAGCCTGCGGGATGCATCATTTCGCACGTGTTTTTACTCGACTAGCCTGCGGGATGCATCCTCTCGCACGTGTTTGTGCTCGACTAGCCTGCGGGATGCATCCTCTCGCACGTGTTTTTGCTCGACTAGCCATGCGCATCCCAAAAAACCTGCGCATGCGCATCCCAAAAAATCTGCGCATGCGCATCCCACAAAACCTGCGCATGCGCATCCCACAAAACCTCGCACGTGTTTGTGCTCGACTAGCCTGCGGGATGCATCCTTTCGCACGTGTTTTTACTCGACTAGCCTGCGGGATGCATCCTCTCGCACGTGTTTTTGCTCGACTATCCTGCGGGATGCATCCTCTCGCACGTGTTATTGCTCTACTAGCCATGCGCATCCCAAAAAAAAACCTGCGCATGCGCATCCCACAAAACCTGCGCATGCGCATCCCACAAAACCTCGCACGTGTTTTTACTCGACTAGCCTGCGGGATGCATCCTCTCGCACGTGTTTTTACTCGACTACCCTGCGGGATGCATCCTCTCGCACGTGTTTTTACTCGACTAGCCTGCGGGATGCATCCTCTAGCACGTGTTTTTACTCGTCTAGGCTGCGGGATGCATCGTCTCGCACGTGTTTTTATTCGACTAGCCTGCGGGATGCATCCTCTCGCACGTGTTTTTACTCCACTAGCCTGCGGGATGCATCCTCTCGCACGTGTTTTTACTCGACTAGCCTGCGGGATGCATCCTCTCGCACGTGTTTTTACTCGACTAGCCTGCGGGATGCATCCTCTCGCACGTGTTTTTACTCGACTAGCCTGCGGGAAGCATCCTCTTGCACGTGTTTTTACTCGACTAGCCTGCGGGATGCATCCTCTCGCACGTGTTTTTACTCGACTACCCTGCGGGATGCATCCTCTCGCACGTGTATTTGCTCGACTAGCCATGCGCATCCCAAAAAACCTGCGCATGCGCGTCCCAAAAAATCTGCGCATGCGCATCCCACAAAACCTGCGCATGCGCATCCCACAAAACCTCGCACGTGTTTGTGCTCGACTAGCCTGCGGGATGCATCCTCTTGCACGTGTTTTTACTCGACTAGCCTGCGGGATGCATCCTCTCGCACGTGTTTTTACTCGACTAGCCTGCGGGATGCATCCTCTCGCTCGTGTTTTAACTCGACTAGCCTGCAGGATGCATCCTCTCGCACGTGTTTTTACTCGACTAGCCTGCGGGATGCATCCTCTCGCACGTGTTTTTACTTGACTAGCCTGCGGGATGCATCCTCTCGCACGTGTTTTTGCTCGATTAGCCATGCGCATCCCAAAAAACCTGCGCATGCGCATCCCAAAAAATCTGCGCATGCGCATCCCACAAAACCTGCGCATGCGCATCCCACAAAACCTCGCACGTGTTTGTGCTCGACTAGCCTGCGGGATGCATCCTCTTGCACGTGGTTTTGTTCGACTAGCCTGCGGGATGCATCCTCTCGCACGTGTTTTTGATCGACTAGACTGCGGGATGCATCCTCTCGCACGTGTTTTTGCTCGACTAGCCTGCGGGATGCATCCTCTCGCACGTGTTTTTACTCGACTAGCCTGCGGGATGCATCCTCTCGCAGGTGTTTTTACTCGACTAGCCTGCGGGATGCATCCTCTCGCACGTGTTTTTACTTGACTAGCCTGCGGGATGCATCCTCTCGCACGTGTTTTTGCTCGATTAGCCATGCGCATCCCAAAAAACCTGCGCATGCGCATCCCAAAAAATCTGCGCATGCGCATCCCACAAAACCTGCGCATGCGCATCCCACAAAACCTCGCACGTGTTTGTGCTCGACTAGCCTGCGGGATACATCATTTCGCACGTGTTTTTACTCGACTAGCCTGCGGGATGCATCCTCTCGCACGTGTTTGTGCTCGACTAGCCTGCGGGATGCATCCTCTCGCACGTGTTTTTGCTCGACTAGCCATGCGCATCCCAAAAAACCTGCGCATGCGCATCCCAAAAAATCTGCGCATGCGCATCCCACAAAACCTGCGCATGCGCATCCCACAAAACCTCGCACGTGTTTGTGCTCGACTAGCCTGCGGGATGCATCCTCTCGCACGTGTTTTTGCTCTACTAGCCTGCGGGATGCATCCTCTCGCACGTGTTTTTACTCGTCTAGGCTGCGGGATGCATCCTCTCGCACGTGTTTTTGCTCGACTAGCCTGCGGGATGCATCCTCTCGCACGTGTTTTTGCTCTACTAGCCATGCGCATCCCAAAAAAAAACCTGCGCATGCGCATCCCAAAAAACCTGCGCATGCGCATCCCACAAAACCTGCGCATGCGCATCCCACAAAACCTCGCACGTGTTTTTACTCGACTAGCCTGCGGGATGCATCCTCTCGCACGTGTTTTTACTCGACTAGCCTGCGGGATGCATCCTCTCGCACGTGTTTTTACTCGACTAGCCTGCGGGATGCATCCTCTCGCACGTGTTTTTACTCGTCTAGGCTGCGGGATGCATCGTCTCGCACGTGTTTTTATTCGACTAGCCTGCGGGATGCATCCTCTCGCACGTGTTTTTACTCCACTAGCCTGCGGGATGCATCCTCTCGCACGTGTTTTTACTCGACTAGCCTGCGGGATGCATCCTCTCGCACGTGTTTTTACTCGACTAGCCTGCGGGATGCATCCTCTCGCACGTGTTTTTACTCGACTAGCCTGCGGGAAGCATCCTCTTGCACGTGTTTTTACTCGACTAGCCTGCGGGATGCATCCTCTCGCACGTGTTTTTACTCGACTACCCTGCGGGATGCATCCTCTCGCACGTGTATTTGCTCGACTAGCCATGCGCATCCCAAAAAACCTGCGCATGCGCGTCCCAAAAAATCTGCGCATGCGCATCCCACAAAACCTGCGCATGCGCATCCCACAAAACCTCGCACGTGTTTGTGCTCGACTAGCCTGCGGGATGCATCCTTTCGCACGTGTTTTTACTCGACTAGCCTGCGGGATGCATCCTCTCGCACGTGTTTTTGCTCGCCTAGGCATGCGCATCCCAAAAAACCTGCGCATGCGCATCCCAAAAAACCTGCGCATGCGCATCCCACAAAACCTCGCACGTGTTTTTACTCGACTAGCCTGCGGGATGCATCCTCTCGCACGTGTTTTTGCTCGACTAGCCATGCGCATCAAAAAAAACCTGCGCATGCGCGTCCCAAAAAATCTGCGCATGCGCATCCCACAAAACCTGCGCATGCGCATCCCACAAAACCTCGCACGTGTTTGTGCTCGACTAGCCTGCGGGATGCATCCTTTCGCACGTGTTTTTACTCGACTAGCCTGCGGGATGCATCCTCTCGCACGTGTTTTTGCTCGACTAGGCATGCGCATCCCAAAAAACCTGCGCATGCGCATCCCACAAAACCTCGCACGTGTTTTACTCGACTAGCCTGCGGAATGCATCCTCTCGCACGTGTTTTTGCTCGACTAGCCATGCGCATCCCAAAAAACCTGCGCATGCGCATCCCAAAAAATCTGCGCATGCGCATCCCACAAAACCTGCGCATGCGCATCCCACAAAACCTCGCACGTGTTTGTGCTCGACTAGCCTGCGGGATGCATCCTTTCGCACGTGTTTTTACTCGACTAGCCTGCGGGATGCATCCTCTCGCACGTGTTTTTGCTCGACTAGCCTGCGGGATGCATCCTCTCGCACGTGTTTTTGCTCTACTAGCCATGCGCATCCCAAAAAAAAACCTGCGCATGCGCATCCCAAAAAATTTGCGCAATGCGCATCCCACAAAACCTGCGCATGCGCATCCCACAAAACCTCGCACGTGTTTGTGCTCGACTAGCCTGCGGGATGCATCCTTTCGCACGTGTTTTTACTCGACTAGCCTGCGGGATGCATCCTCTCGCACGTGTTTTTGCTCGACTAGCCTGCGGGATGCATCCTCTCGCAGGTGTTTTTACTCGACTAGCCTGCGGGATGCATCCTCTCGCACGTGTTTTTACTTGACTAGCCTGCGGGATGCATCCTCTCGCACGTGTTTTTGCTCGATTAGCCATGCGCATCCCAAAAAACCTGCGCATGCGCATCCCAAAAAATCTGCGCATGCGCATCCCACAAAACCTGCGCATGCGCATCCCACAAAACCTCGCACGTGTTTGTGCTCGACTAGCCTGCGGGATGCATCATTTCGCACGTGTTTTTACTCGACTAGCCTGCGGGATGCATCCTCTCGCACGTGTTTTTGCTCGACTAGCCATGCGCATCCCAAAAAACCTGCGCATGCGCATCCCAAAAAATCTGCGCATGCGCATCCCACAAAACCTGCGCATGCGCATCCCACAAAACCTCGCACGTGTTTGTGCTCGACTAGCCTGCGGGATGCATCCTTTCGCACGTGTTTTTACTCGACTAGCCTGCGGGATGCATCCTCTCGCACGTGTTTTTGCTCGACTAGCCTGCGGGATGCATCCTCTCGCACGTGTTTTTGCTCTACTAGCCATGCGCATCCCAAAAAAAAACCTGCGCATGCGCATCCCAAAAAACCTGCGCATGCGCATCCCACAAAACCTGCGCATGCGCATCCCACAAAACCTCGCACGTGTTTTTACTCGACTAGCCTGCGGGATGCATCCTCTCGCACGTGTTTTTACTCGACTAGCCTGCGGGATGCATCCTCTCGCACGTGTTTTTACTCGTCTAGGCTGCGGGATGCATCGTCTCGCACGTGTTTTTATTCGACTAGCCTGCGGGATGCATCCTCTCGCACGTGTTTTTACTCCACTAGCCTGCGGGATGCATCCTCTCGCACGTGTTTTTACTCGACTAGCCTGCGGGATGCATCCTCTCGCACGTGTTTTTACTCGACTAGCCTGCGGGATGCATCCTCTCGCACGTGTTTTTACTCGACTAGCCTGCGGGAAGCATCCTCTTGCACGTGTTTTTACTCGACTAGCCTGCGGGATGCATCCTCTCGCACGTGTTTTTACTCGACTACCCTGCGGGATGCATCCTCTCGCACGTGTAATTGCTCGACTAGCCATGCGCATCCCAAAAAACCTGCGCATGCGCGTCCCAAAAAATCTGCGCATGCGCATCCCACAAAACCTGCGCATGCGCATCCCACAAATCCTCGCACGTGTTTGTGCTCGACTAGCCTGCGGGATGCATCCTCTCGCACGTGTTTTTACTCGACTAGCCTGCGGGAAGCATCCTCTTGCACGTGTTTTTACTCGACTAGCCTGCGGGATGCATCCTCTCGCACGTGTTTTTACTCGACTAGCCTGCGGGATGCATCCTCTCGCTCGTGTTTTTACTCGACTAGCCTGCAGGATGCATCCTCTCGCACGTGTTTTTACTCGACTAGCCTGCGGGATGCATCCTCTCGCACGTGGTTTTGCTCGACTAGCCTGCGGGATGCATCCTCTCGCACGTGTTTTTGCTCGACTAGACTGCGGGATGCATCCTCTCGCACGTGTTTTTGCTCGACTAGCCTGCGGGATGCATCCTCTCGCACGTGTTTTTGCTCGACTAGCCTGCGGGATGCATCCTCTCGCACGTGTTTTTGCTCGACTAGCCTGCGGGATGCATCCTCTCGCACGTGTTTTTACTCGACTAGCCTGCGGGAAGCATCCTCTTGCACGTGTTTTTACTCGACTAGCCTGCGGGAAGCATCCTCTTGCACGTGTTTTTACTCGACTAGCCTGCGGGATGCATCCTCTCGCACGTGTTTTTACTCGACTACCCTGCGGGATGCATCCTCTCGCACGTGTATTTGCTCGACTAGCCATGCGCATCCCAAAAAACCTGCGCATGCGCATCCCACGAAACCTGCGCATGCGCATCCCACGAAACCTCGCAAGTGTTTTTACTCGACTAGCCTGCGGGATGCATCCTCTCGCACGTGTTTTTACTCGACTAGCCTGCGGGATGCATCCTCTCGCACGTGTTTTTACTCGACTAGCCTGCAGGATGCATCCTCTCGCACGTGTTTTTACTCGACTAGCCTGCGGGATGCATCCTCTCGCACGTGTTTTTGCTCGACTAGCCTGCGGGATGCATCCTCTCGCACGTGTTTTTGCTCGACTAGCCTGCGGGATGCATCCTCTCGCACGTGTTTTTACTCGACTAGCCTGCGGGAAGCATCCTCTTGCACGTGTTTTTACTCGACTAGCATGCGGGATGCATCCTCTCGCACGTGTTTTTACTCGACTAGCCTGCGGGAAGCATCCTCTCGCACGTGTTTTTACTCGACTAGCCTGCGGGATGCATCCTCTCGCACGTGTTTTTACTCGACTAGCCTGCGGGAAGCATCCTCTTGCACGTGTTTCTACTCGACTAGCCTGCGGGATGCATCCTCTCGCACGTGTTTTTACTCGACTAGCCTAGGGGATGCATCCTCTCGCACGTGTATTTGCTCGACTAGCCATGCGCATCCCAAAAAACCTGCGCATGCGCATCCCAAGAAATCTGCGCATGCGCATCCCACAAAACCTGCGCATGCGCATCCCACAAAACCTCGCACGTGTTTGTGCTCGACTAGCCTGCGGGATGCATCCTTTCGCACGTGTTTTTACTCGACTAGCCTGCGGGATGCATCCTCTCGCACGTGTCTTTGCTCGACTAGCCTGCGGGATGCATCCTCTCGCACGTGTTTGTGCTCGACTAGCCTGCGGGAAGCATCTTCTCGCACGTGTTTTTACTCGACTAGCCTGCGGGATGCATCCTCTCGCACGTGTTTTTGCTCGACTAGCCTGCGGGGTGCATCCTCTCGCACGTGTTTTTGCTCGACCAGCCTGCGGGATGCATCCTCTTGCACGTGTTTTTACTCGACTAGCATGCGGGATGCATCCTCTCGCACGTGTTTCTACTCGAGTAGCCTGCGGGATGCATCCTCTCGCACGTGTTTTTACTCGACTAGCCTGCGGGATGCATCCTCTCGCACGTGTATTTGCTCGACTAGCCATGCGCATCCCAAAAAACCTGCGCATGCGCATCCCACGAAACCTGCGCATGCGCATCCCACGAAACCTCGCAAGTGTTTTTACGCGACTAGCCTGCGGGATGCATCCTCTCGCACGTGTATTTGCTCGACTAGCCATGCGCATCCCAAAAAACCTGCGCATGCGCGTCCCAAAAAATCTGCGCATGCGCATCCCACAAAACCTGCGCATGCGCATCCCACAAAACCTCGCACGTGTTTGTGCTCGACTAGCCTGCGGGATGCATCCTTTCGCACGTGTTTTTACTCGACTAGCCTGCGGGATGCATCCTCTCGCACGTGTTTTTGCTCGCCTAGGCATGCGCATCCCAAAAAACCTGCGCATGCGCATCCCAAAAAACCTGCGCATGCGCATCCCACAAAACCTCGCACGTGTTTTTACTCGACTAGCCTGCGGGATGCATCCTCTCGCACGTGTTTTTGCTCGACTAGCCATGCGCATCAAAAAAAACCTGCGCATGCGCGTCCCAAAAAATCTGCGCATGCGCATCCCACAAAACCTGCGCATGCGCATCCCACAAAACCTCGCACGTGTTTGTGCTCGACTAGCCTGCGGGATGCATCCTTTCGCACGTGTTTTTACTCGACTAGCCTGCGGGATGCATCCTCTCGCACGTGTTTTTGCTCGACTAGGCATGCGCATCCCAAAAAACCTGCGCATGCGCATCCCACAAAACCTCGCACGTGTTTTTACTCGACTAGCCTGCGGAATGCATCCTCTCGCACGTGTTTTTGCTCGACTAGCCATGCGCATCCCAAAAAACCTGCGCATGCGCATCCCAAAAAATCTGCGCATGCGCATCCCACAAAACCTGCGCATGCGCATCCCACAAAACCTCGCACGTGTTTGTGCTCGACTAGCCTGCGGGATGCATCCTTTCGCACGTGTTTTTACTCGACTAGCCTGCGGGATGCATCCTCTCGCACGTGTTTTTGCTCGACTAGCCTGCGGGATGCATCCTCTCGCACGTGTTTTTGCTCTACTAGCCATGCGCATCCCAAAAAAAAACCTGCGCATGCGCATCCCAAAAAATTTGCGCAATGCGCATCCCACAAAACCTGCGCATGCGCATCCCACAAAACCTCGCACGTGTTTGTGCTCGACTAGCCTGCGGGATGCATCCTTTCGCACGTGTTTTTACTCGACTAGCCTGCGGGAAGCATCCTCTTGCACGTGTTTTTACTCGACTAGCCTGCGGGAAGCATCCTCTTGCACGTGTTTTTACTCGACTAGCCTGCGGGATGCATCCTCTCGCACGTGTTTTTACTCGACTACCCTGCGGGATGCATCCTCTCGCACGTGTATTTGCTCGACTAGCCATGCGCATCCCAAAAAACCTGCGCATGCGCATCCCACGAAACCTGCACATGCGCATCCCACGAAACCTCGCAAGTGTTTTTACTCGACTAGCCTGCGGGATGCATCCTCTCGCACGTGTTTTTACTCGACTAGCCTGCGGGATGCATCCTCTCGCACGTGTTTTTACTCGACTAGCCTGCAGGATGCATCCTCTCGCACGTGTTTTTACTCGACTAGCCTGCGGGATGCATCCTCTCGCACGTGTTTTTGCTCGACTAGCCTGCGGGATGCATCCTCTCGCACGTGTTTTTGCTCGACTAGCCTGCGGGATGCATCCTCTCGCACGTGTTTTTACTCGACTAGCCTGCGGGAAGCATCCTCTTGCACGTGTTTTTACTCGACTAGCATGCGGGATGCATCCTCTCGCACGTGTTTTTACTCGACTAGCCTGCGGGAAGCATCCTCTCGCACGTGTTTTTACTCGACTAGCCTGCGGGATGCATCCTCTCGCACGTGTTTTTACTCGACTAGCCTGCGGGAAGCATCCTCTTGCACGTGTTTCTACTCGACTAGCCTGCGGGATGCATCCTCTCGCACGTGTTTTTACTCGACTAGCCTAGGGGATGCATCCTCTCGCACGTGTATTTGCTCGACTAGCCATGCGCATCCCAAAAAACCTGCGCATGCGCATCCCAAGAAATCTGCGCATGCGCATCCCACAAAACCTGCGCATGCGCATCCCACAAAACCTCGCACGTGTTTGTGCTCGACTAGCCTGCGGGATGCATCCTTTCGCACGTGTTTTTACTCGACTAGCCTGCGGGATGCATCCTCTCGCACGTGTCTTTGCTCGACTAGCCTGCGGGATGCATCCTCTCGCACGTGTTTGTGCTCGACTAGCCTGCGGGAAGCATCTTCTCGCACGTGTTTTTACTCGACTAGCCTGCGGGATGCATCCTCTCGCACGTGTTTTTGCTCGACTAGCCTGCGGGGTGCATCCTCTCGCACGTGTTTTTGCTCGACTAGCCTGCGGGATGCATCCTCTCGCACGTGTTTTTGCTCTACTAGCCATGCGCATCCCAAAAAAAAACCTGCGCATGCGCATCCCACAAAACCTCGCACGTGTTTGTGCTCGACTAGCCTGCGGGATGCATCCTCTCGCACGTGTTTTTGCTCTACTAGCCATGCGCATCCCAAAAAAAAACCTGCGCATGCGCATCCCAAAAAACCTGCGCATGCGCATCCCACAAAACCTGCGCATGCGCATCCCACAAAACCTCGCACGTGTTTTTACTCGACTAGCCTGCGGGATGCATCCTCTCGCACGTGTTTTTACTCGACTAGCCTGCGGGATGCATCCTCTCGCACGTGTTTTTACTCGACTAGCCTGCGGGATGCATCCTCTCGCACGTGTTTTTACTCGTCTAGGCTGCGGGATGCATCGTCTCGCACGTGTTTTTATTCGACTAGCCTGCGGGATGCATCCTCTCGCACGTGTTTTTACTCCACTAGCCTGCGGGATGCATCCTCTCGCACGTGTTTTTACTCGACTAGCCTGCGGGATGCATCCTCTCGCACGTGTTTTTACTCGACTAGCCTGCGGGATGCATCCTCTCGCACGTGTATTTGCTCGACTAGCCATGCGCATCCCAAAAAACCTGCGCATGCGCGTCCCAAAAAATCTGCGCATGCGCATCCCACAAAACCTGCGCATGCGCATCCCACAAAACCTCGCACGTGTTTGTGCTCGACTAGCCTGCGGGATGCATCCTTTCGCACGTGTTTTTACTCGACTAGCCTGCGGGATGCATCCTCTCGCACGTGTTTTTGCTCGCCTAGGCATGCGCATCCCAAAAAACCTGCGCATGCGCATCCCAAAAAACCTGCGCATGCGCATCCCACAAAACCTCGCACGTGTTTTTACTCGACTAGCCTGCGGGATGCATCCTCTCGCACGTGTTTTTGCTCGACTAGCCATGCGCATCAAAAAAAACCTGCGCATGCGCGTCCCAAAAAATCTGCGCATGCGCATCCCACAAAACCTGCGCATGCGCATCCCACAAAACCTCGCACGTGTTTGTGCTCGACTAGCCTGCGGGATGCATCCTTTCGCACGTGTTTTTACTCGACTAGCCTGCGGGATGCATCCTCTCGCACGTGTTTTTGCTCGACTAGGCATGCGCATCCCAAAAAACCTGCGCATGCGCATCCCACAAAACCTCGCACGTGTTTTACTCGACTAGCCTGCGGAATGCATCCTCTCGCACGTGTTTTTGCTCGACTAGCCATGCGCATCCCAAAAAACCTGCGCATGCGCATCCCAAAAAATCTGCGCATGCGCATCCCACAAAACCTGCGCATGCGCATCCCACAAAACCTCGCACGTGTTTGTGCTCGACTAGCCTGCGGGATGCATCCTTTCGCACGTGTTTTTACTCGACTAGCCTGCGGGATGCATCCTCTCGCACGTGTTTTTGCTCGACTAGCCTGCGGGATGCATCCTCTCGCACGTGTTTTTGCTCTACTAGCCATGCGCATCCCAAAAAAAAACCTGCGCATGCGCATCCCAAAAAATTTGCGCAATGCGCATCCCACAAAACCTGCGCATGCGCATCCCACAAAACCTCGCACGTGTTTGTGCTCGACTAGCCTGCGGGATGCATCCTTTCGCACGTGTTTTTACTCGACTAGCCTGCGGGATGCATCCTCTCGCACGTGTTTTTGCTCGACTAGCCTGCGGGATGCATCCTCTCGCAGGTGTTTTTACTCGACTAGCCTGCGGGATGCATCCTCTCGCACGTGTTTTTACTTGACTAGCCTGCGGGATGCATCCTCTCGCACGTGTTTTTGCTCGATTAGCCATGCGCATCCCAAAAAACCTGCGCATGCGCATCCCAAAAAATCTGCGCATGCGCATCCCACAAAACCTGCGCATGCGCATCCCACAAAACCTCGCACGTGTTTGTGCTCGACTAGCCTGCGGGATGCATCATTTCGCACGTGTTTTTACTCGACTAGCCTGCGGGATGCATCCTCTCGCACGTGTTTTTGCTCGACTAGCCATGCGCATCCCAAAAAACCTGCGCATGCGCATCCCAAAAAATCTGCGCATGCGCATCCCACAAAACCTGCGCATGCGCATCCCACAAAACCTCGCACGTGTTTGTGCTCGACTAGCCTGCGGGATGCATCCTTTCGCACGTGTTTTTACTCGACTAGCCTGCGGGATGCATCCTCTCGCACGTGTTTTTGCTCGACTAGCCTGCGGGATGCATCCTCTCGCACGTGTTTTTGCTCTACTAGCCATGCGCATCCCAAAAAAAAACCTGCGCATGCGCATCCCAAAAAACCTGCGCATGCGCATCCCACAAAACCTGCGCATGCGCATCCCACAAAACCTCGCACGTGTTTTTACTCGACTAGCCTGCGGGATGCATCCTCTCGCACGTGTTTTTACTCGACTAGCCTGCGGGATGCATCCTCTCGCACGTGTTTTTACTCGTCTAGGCTGCGGGATGCATCGTCTCGCACGTGTTTTTATTCGACTAGCCTGCGGGATGCATCCTCTCGCACGTGTTTTTACTCCACTAGCCTGCGGGATGCATCCTCTCGCACGTGTTTTTACTCGACTAGCCTGCGGGATGCATCCTCTCGCACGTGTTTTTACTCGACTAGCCTGCGGGATGCATCCTCTCGCACGTGTTTTTACTCGACTAGCCTGCGGGAAGCATCCTCTTGCACGTGTTTTTACTCGACTAGCCTGCGGGATGCATCCTCTCGCACGTGTTTTTACTCGACTACCCTGCGGGATGCATCCTCTCGCACGTGTAATTGCTCGACTAGCCATGCGCATCCCAAAAAACCTGCGCATGCGCGTCCCAAAAAATCTGCGCATGCGCATCCCACAAAACCTGCGCATGCGCATCCCACAAATCCTCGCACGTGTTTGTGCTCGACTAGCCTGCGGGATGCATCCTCTCGCACGTGTTTTTACTCGACTAGCCTGCGGGAAGCATCCTCTTGCACGTGTTTTTACTCGACTAGCCTGCGGGATGCATCCTCTCGCACGTGTTTTTACTCGACTAGCCTGCGGGATGCATCCTCTCGCTCGTGTTTTTACTCGACTAGCCTGCAGGATGCATCCTCTCGCACGTGTTTTTACTCGACTAGCCTGCGGGATGCATCCTCTCGCACGTGGTTTTGCTCGACTAGCCTGCGGGATGCATCCTCTCGCACGTGTTTTTGCTCGACTAGACTGCGGGATGCATCCTCTCGCACGTGTTTTTGCTCGACTAGCCTGCGGGATGCATCCTCTCGCACGTGTTTTTGCTCGACTAGCCTGCGGGATGCATCCTCTCGCACGTGTTTTTGCTCGACTAGCCTGCGGGATGCATCCTCTCGCACGTGTTTTTACTCGACTAGCCTGCGGGAAGCATCCTCTTGCACGTGTTTTTACTCGACTAGCCTGCGGGAAGCATCCTCTTGCACGTGTTTTTACTCGACTAGCCTGCGGGATGCATCCTCTCGCACGTGTTTTTACTCGACTACCCTGCGGGATGCATCCTCTCGCACGTGTATTTGCTCGACTAGCCATGCGCATCCCAAAAAACCTGCGCATGCGCATCCCACGAAACCTGCGCATGCGCATCCCACGAAACCTCGCAAGTGTTTTTACTCGACTAGCCTGCGGGATGCATCCTCTCGCACGTGTTTTTACTCGACTAGCCTGCGGGATGCATCCTCTCGCACGTGTTTTTACTCGACTAGCCTGCAGGATGCATCCTCTCGCACGTGTTTTTACTCGACTAGCCTGCGGGATGCATCCTCTCGCACGTGTTTTTGCTCGACTAGCCTGCGGGATGCATCCTCTCGCACGTGTTTTTGCTCGACTAGCCTGCGGGATGCATCCTCTCGCACGTGTTTTTACTCGACTAGCCTGCGGGAAGCATCCTCTTGCACGTGTTTTTACTCGACTAGCATGCGGGATGCATCCTCTCGCACGTGTTTTTACTCGACTAGCCTGCGGGAAGCATCCTCTCGCACGTGTTTTTACTCGACTAGCCTGCGGGATGCATCCTCTCGCACGTGTTTTTACTCGACTAGCCTGCGGGAAGCATCCTCTTGCACGTGTTTCTACTCGACTAGCCTGCGGGATGCATCCTCTCGCACGTGTTTTTACTCGACTAGCCTAGGGGATGCATCCTCTCGCACGTGTATTTGCTCGACTAGCCATGCGCATCCCAAAAAACCTGCGCATGCGCATCCCAAGAAATCTGCGCATGCGCATCCCACAAAACCTGCGCATGCGCATCCCACAAAACCTCGCACGTGTTTGTGCTCGACTAGCCTGCGGGATGCATCCTTTCGCACGTGTTTTTACTCGACTAGCCTGCGGGATGCATCCTCTCGCACGTGTCTTTGCTCGACTAGCCTGCGGGATGCATCCTCTCGCACGTGTTTGTGCTCGACTAGCCTGCGGGAAGCATCTTCTCGCACGTGTTTTTACTCGACTAGCCTGCGGGATGCATCCTCTCGCACGTGTTTTTGCTCGACTAGCCTGCGGGGTGCATCCTCTCGCACGTGTTTTTGCTCGACCAGCCTGCGGGATGCATCCTCTTGCACGTGTTTTTACTCGACTAGCATGCGGGATGCATCCTCTCGCACGTGTTTCTACTCGAGTAGCCTGCGGGATGCATCCTCTCGCACGTGTTTTTACTCGACTAGCCTGCGGGATGCATCCTCTCGCACGTGTATTTGCTCGACTAGCCATGCGCATCCCAAAAAACCTGCGCATGCGCATCCCACGAAACCTGCGCATGCGCATCCCACGAAACCTCGCAAGTGTTTTTACGCGACTAGCCTGCGGGATGCATCCTCTCGCACGTGTATTTGCTCGACTAGCCATGCGCATCCCAAAAAACCTGCGCATGCGCGTCCCAAAAAATCTGCGCATGCGCATCCCACAAAACCTGCGCATGCGCATCCCACAAAACCTCGCACGTGTTTGTGCTCGACTAGCCTGCGGGATGCATCCTTTCGCACGTGTTTTTACTCGACTAGCCTGCGGGATGCATCCTCTCGCACGTGTTTTTGCTCGCCTAGGCATGCGCATCCCAAAAAACCTGCGCATGCGCATCCCAAAAAACCTGCGCATGCGCATCCCACAAAACCTCGCACGTGTTTTTACTCGACTAGCCTGCGGGATGCATCCTCTCGCACGTGTTTTTGCTCGACTAGCCATGCGCATCAAAAAAAACCTGCGCATGCGCGTCCCAAAAAATCTGCGCATGCGCATCCCACAAAACCTGCGCATGCGCATCCCACAAAACCTCGCACGTGTTTGTGCTCGACTAGCCTGCGGGATGCATCCTTTCGCACGTGTTTTTACTCGACTAGCCTGCGGGATGCATCCTCTCGCACGTGTTTTTGCTCGACTAGGCATGCGCATCCCAAAAAACCTGCGCATGCGCATCCCACAAAACCTCGCACGTGTTTTTACTCGACTAGCCTGCGGAATGCATCCTCTCGCACGTGTTTTTGCTCGACTAGCCATGCGCATCCCAAAAAACCTGCGCATGCGCATCCCAAAAAATCTGCGCATGCGCATCCCACAAAACCTGCGCATGCGCATCCCACAAAACCTCGCACGTGTTTGTGCTCGACTAGCCTGCGGGATGCATCCTTTCGCACGTGTTTTTACTCGACTAGCCTGCGGGATGCATCCTCTCGCACGTGTTTTTGCTCGACTAGCCTGCGGGATGCATCCTCTCGCACGTGTTTTTGCTCTACTAGCCATGCGCATCCCAAAAAAAAACCTGCGCATGCGCATCCCAAAAAATTTGCGCAATGCGCATCCCACAAAACCTGCGCATGCGCATCCCACAAAACCTCGCACGTGTTTGTGCTCGACTAGCCTGCGGGATGCATCCTTTCGCACGTGTTTTTACTCGACTAGCCTGCGGGAAGCATCCTCTTGCACGTGTTTTTACTCGACTAGCCTGCGGGAAGCATCCTCTTGCACGTGTTTTTACTCGACTAGCCTGCGGGATGCATCCTCTCGCACGTGTTTTTACTCGACTACCCTGCGGGATGCATCCTCTCGCACGTGTATTTGCTCGACTAGCCATGCGCATCCCAAAAAACCTGCGCATGCGCATCCCACGAAACCTGCACATGCGCATCCCACGAAACCTCGCAAGTGTTTTTACTCGACTAGCCTGCGGGATGCATCCTCTCGCACGTGTTTTTACTCGACTAGCCTGCGGGATGCATCCTCTCGCACGTGTTTTTACTCGACTAGCCTGCAGGATGCATCCTCTCGCACGTGTTTTTACTCGACTAGCCTGCGGGATGCATCCTCTCGCACGTGTTTTTGCTCGACTAGCCTGCGGGATGCATCCTCTCGCACGTGTTTTTGCTCGACTAGCCTGCGGGATGCATCCTCTCGCACGTGTTTTTACTCGACTAGCCTGCGGGAAGCATCCTCTTGCACGTGTTTTTACTCGACTAGCATGCGGGATGCATCCTCTCGCACGTGTTTTTACTCGACTAGCCTGCGGGAAGCATCCTCTCGCACGTGTTTTTACTCGACTAGCCTGCGGGATGCATCCTCTCGCACGTGTTTTTACTCGACTAGCCTGCGGGAAGCATCCTCTTGCACGTGTTTCTACTCGACTAGCCTGCGGGATGCATCCTCTCGCACGTGTTTTTACTCGACTAGCCTAGGGGATGCATCCTCTCGCACGTGTATTTGCTCGACTAGCCATGCGCATCCCAAAAAACCTGCGCATGCGCATCCCAAGAAATCTGCGCATGCGCATCCCACAAAACCTGCGCATGCGCATCCCACAAAACCTCGCACGTGTTTGTGCTCGACTAGCCTGCGGGATGCATCCTTTCGCACGTGTTTTTACTCGACTAGCCTGCGGGATGCATCCTCTCGCACGTGTCTTTGCTCGACTAGCCTGCGGGATGCATCCTCTCGCACGTGTTTGTGCTCGACTAGCCTGCGGGAAGCATCTTCTCGCACGTGTTTTTACTCGACTAGCCTGCGGGATGCATCCTCTCGCACGTGTTTTTGCTCGACTAGCCTGCGGGGTGCATCCTCTCGCACGTGTTTTTGCTCGACCAGCCTGCGGGATGCATCCTCTTGCACGTGTTTTTACTCGACTAGCATGCGGGATGCATCCTCTCGCACGTGTTTCTACTCGAGTAGCCTGCGGGATGCATCCTCTCGCACGTGTTTTTACTCGACTAGCCTGCGGGATGCATCCTCTCGCACGTGTATTTGCTCGACTAGCCATGCGCATCCCAAAAAACCTGCGCATGCGCATCCCACGAAACCTGCGCATGCGCATCCCACGAAACCTCGCAAGTGTTTTTACGCGACTAGCCTGCGGGATGCATCCTCTCGCACGTGTATTTGCTCGACTAGCCATGCGCATCCCAAAAAACCTGCGCATGCGCGTCCCAAAAAATCTGCGCATGCGCATCCCACAAAACCTGCGCATGCGCATCCCACAAAACCTCGCACGTGTTTGTGCTCGACTAGCCTGCGGGATGCATCCTTTCGCACGTGTTTTTACTCGACTAGCCTGCGGGATGCATCCTCTCGCACGTGTTTTTGCTCGACTAGCCATGCGCATCCCAAAAAACCTGCGCATGCGCGTCCCAAAAAATCTGCGCATGCGCATCCCACAAAACCTGCGCATGCGCATCCCACAAAACCTCGCACGTGTTTGTGCTCGACTAGCCTGCGGGATGCATCCTTTCGCACGTGTTTTTACTCGACTAGCCTGCGGGATGCATCCTCTCGCACGTGTTTTTGCTCGACTAGGCATGCGCATCCCAAAAAACCTGCGCATGCGCATCCCACAAAACCTCGCACGTGTTTTTACTCGACTAGCCTGCGGGATGCATCCTCTCGCACGTGTTTTTGCTCGACTAGCCATGCGCATCCCAAAAAACCTGCGCATGCGCATCCCAAAAAATCTGCGCATATGCATCCCACAAAACCTGCGCATGCGCATCCCACAAAACCTCGCACGTGTTTGTGCTCGACTAGCCTGTGGGATGCATCCTTTCGCACGTGTTTTTGCTCGACTAGCCTGCGGGATGCATCCTCTCGCACGTGTTTTTGCTCGACTAGCCTGCGGGATGCATCCTCTCGCACGTGTTTTTGCTCTACTAGCCATGCGCATCCCAAAAAAAAACCTGCGCATGCGCATCCCAAAAAATTTGCGCAATGCGCATCCCACAAAACCTGCGCATGCGCATCCCACAAAACCTCGCACGTGTTTGTGCTCGACTAGCCTGCGGGATGCATCCTTTCGCACGTGTTTTTACTCGACTAGCCTGCGGGATGCATCCTCTCGCACGTGTTTTTGCTCGACTAGCCTGCGGGATGCATCCTCTCGCACGTGTTTGTGCTCGACTAGCCTGCGGGATGCATCCTCTCGCACGTGTTTTTACTCGACTAGCCTGCGGGATGCATCCTCTCGCACGTGTTTTTGCTCGACTAGCCATGCGCATCCCAAAAAACCTGCACATGCGCATCCCAAAAAACCTGCGCATGCGCATCCCACAAAACCTGCGCATGCGCATCCCACAAAACCTGCGCATGCGCATCCCACAAAACCTGCGCATGCGCATCCCACAAAACCTCGCACGTGTTTTTACTCGACTAGCCTGCGGGATGCATCCTCTCGCACGTGTTTTTACTCGACTAGCCTGCGGGATGCATCCTCTCGCACGTGTTTTTACTCGACTAGCCTGCGGGATGCATCCTCTCGCACGTGTTTTTACTTAACTAGCCTGCGGGATGCATCCTCTCGCACGTGTTTTTGCTCGACTAGGCATGCGCATCCCAAAAAACCTGCGCATGCGCATCCCACAAAACCTCGCACGTGTTTTTACTCGACTAGCCTGCGGGATGCATCCTCTCGCACGTGTTTTTGCTCGACTAGCCATGCGCATCCCAAAAAACCTGCGCATGCGCATCCCAAAAAATCTGCGCATGCGCATCCCACAAAACCTGCGCATGCGCATCCCACAAAACTTCGCACGTGTTTGTGCTCGACTAGCCTGCGGGATGCATCCTTTCGCACGTGTTTTTACTCGACTAGCCTGCGGGATGCATCCTCTCGCACGTGTTTTTGCTCGACTAGCCTGCGGGATGCATCCTCTCGCACGTGTTTGTGCTCGACTAGCCTGCGGGATGCATCTTCTCGCACGTGTTTTTACTCGACTAGCCTGCGGGATGCATCCTCTCGCACGTGTTTTTGCTCGACTAGCCTGCGGGGTGCATCCTCTCGCACGTGTTTTTGCTCGACCAGCCTGCGGGATGCATCCTTTCGCACGTGTTTTTGCTCGACTAGCCTGCGGGATGCATCCTCTCGCACGTGTTTTTGCTCGCCTAGGCATGCGCATCCCAAAAAACCTGCGCATGCGCATCCCAAAAAACCTGCGCATGCGCATCCCACAAAACCTCGCACGTGTTTTTACTCGACTAGCCTGCGGGATGCATCCTCTCGCACGTGTTTTTGCTCGACTAGCCATGCGCATCCCAAAAAACCTGCGCATGCGCGTCCCAAAAAATCTGCGCATGCGCATCCCACAAAACCTGCGCATGCGCATCCCACAAAACCTCGCACGTGTTTGTGCTCGACTAGCCTGCGGGATGCATCCTTTCGCACGTGTTTTTACTCGACTAGCCTGCGGGATGCATCCTCTCGCACGTGTCTTTGCTCGACTAGCCTGCGGGATGCATCCTCTCGCACGTGTTTGTGCTCGACTAGCCTGCGGGATGCATCTTCTCGCACGTGTTTTTACTCGACTAGCCTGCGGGATGCATCCTCTCGCACGTGTTTTTGCTCGACTAGCCTGCGGGGTGCATCCTCTCGCACGTGTTTTTGCTCGACCAGCCTGCGGGATGCATCCTCTTGCACGTGTTTTTACTCGACTAGCATGCGGGATGCATCCTCTCGCACGTGTTTTTACTCGACTAGCCTGCGGGAAGCATCCTCTCGCACGTGTTTTTACTCGACTAGCCTGCGGGAAGCATCCTCTCGCACGTGTTTTTACTCGACTAGCCTGCGGGATGCATCCTCTCGCACGTGTTTTTACTCGACTAGCCTGCGGGAAGCATCCTCTTGCACGTGTTTCTACTCGACTAGCCTGCGGGATGCATCCTCTCGCACGTGTTTTTACTCGACTAGCCTGCGGGATGCATCCTCTCGCACGTGTATTTGCTCGACTAGCCATGCGCATCCCAAAAAACCTGCGCATGCGCATCCCACGAAACCTGCGCATGCGCATCCCACGAAACCTCGCAAGTGTTTTTACTCGACTAGCCTGCGGGATGCATCCTCTCGCACGTGTTTTTGCTCGACTAGCCATGCGCATCCCAAAAAACCTGCGCATGCGCATCCCAAGAAATCTGCGCATGCGCATCCCACAAAACCTGCGCATGCGCATCCCACAAAACCTCGCACGTGTTTGTGCTCGACTAGCCTGCGGGATGCATCCTCTCGCACGTGTTTTTACTCGACTAGCCTGCGGGAAGCATCCTCTCGCACGTGTTTTTACTCGACTAGCCTGCGGGATGCATCCTCTCGCACGTGTTTTTACTCGACTAGCCTGCGGGAAGCATCCTCTTGCACGTGTTTCTACTCGACTAGCCTGCGGGATGCATCCTCTCGCACGTGTTTTTACTCGACTAGCCTAGGGGATGCATCCTCTCGCACGTGTATTTGCTCGACTAGCCATGCGCATCCCAAAAAACCTGCGCATGCGCATCCCAAGAAATCTGCGCATGCGCATCCCACAAAACCTGCGCATGCGCATCCCACAAAACCTCGCACGTGTTTGTGCTCGACTAGCCTGCGGGATGCATCCTTTCGCACGTGTTTTTACTCGACTAGCCTGCGGGATGCATCCTCTCGCACGTGTCTTTGCTCGACTAGCCTGCGGGATGCATCCTCTCGCACGTGTTTGTGCTCGACTAGCCTGCGGGAAGCATCTTCTCGCACGTGTTTTTACTCGACTAGCCTGCGGGATGCATCCTCTCGCACGTGTTTTTGCTCGACTAGCCTGCGGGGTGCATCCTCTCGCACGTGTTTTTGCTCGACCAGCCTGCGGGATGCATCCTCTTGCACGTGTTTTTACTCGACTAGCATGCGGGATGCATCCTCTCGCACGTGTTTCTACTCGAGTAGCCTGCGGGATGCATCCTCTCGCACGTGTTTTTACTCGACTAGCCTGCGGGATGCATCCTCTCGCACGTGTATTTGCTCGACTAGCCATGCGCATCCCAAAAAACCTGCGCATGCGCATCCCACGAAACCTGCGCATGCGCATCCCACGAAACCTCGCAAGTGTTTTTACGCGACTAGCCTGCGGGATGCATCCTCTCGCACGTGTATTTGCTCGACTAGCCATGCGCATCCCAAAAAACCTGCGCATGCGCGTCCCAAAAAATCTGCGCATGCGCATCCCACAAAACCTGCGCATGCGCATCCCACAAAACCTCGCACGTGTTTGTGCTCGACTAGCCTGCGGGATGCATCCTTTCGCACGTGTTTTTACTCGACTAGCCTGCGGGATGCATCCTCTCGCACGTGTTTTTGCTCGCCTAGGCATGCGCATCCCAAAAAACCTGCGCATGCGCATCCCAAAAAACCTGCGCATGCGCATCCCACAAAACCTCGCACGTGTTTTTACTCGACTAGCCTGCGGGATGCATCCTCTCGCACGTGTTTTTGCTCGACTAGCCATGCGCATCAAAAAAAACCTGCGCATGCGCGTCCCAAAAAATCTGCGCATGCGCATCCCACAAAACCTGCGCATGCGCATCCCACAAAACCTCGCACGTGTTTGTGCTCGACTAGCCTGCGGGATGCATCCTTTCGCACGTGTTTTTACTCGACTAGCCTGCGGGATGCATCCTCTCGCACGTGTTTTTGCTCGACTAGGCATGCGCATCCCAAAAAACCTGCGCATGCGCATCCCACAAAACCTCGCACGTGTTTTTACTCGACTAGCCTGCGGAATGCATCCTCTCGCACGTGTTTTTGCTCGACTAGCCATGCGCATCCCAAAAAACCTGCGCATGCGCATCCCAAAAAATCTGCGCATGCGCATCCCACAAAACCTGCGCATGCGCATCCCACAAAACCTCGCACGTGTTTGTGCTCGACTAGCCTGCGGGATGCATCCTTTCGCACGTGTTTTTACTCGACTAGCCTGCGGGATGCATCCTCTCGCACGTGTTTTTGCTCGACTAGCCTGCGGGATGCATCCTCTCGCACGTGTTTTTGCTCTACTAGCCATGCGCATCCCAAAAAAAAACCTGCGCATGCGCATCCCAAAAAATTTGCGCAATGCGCATCCCACAAAACCTGCGCATGCGCATCCCACAAAACCTCGCACGTGTTTGTGCTCGACTAGCCTGCGGGATGCATCCTTTCGCACGTGTTTTTACTCGACTAGCCTGCGGGAAGCATCCTCTTGCACGTGTTTTTACTCGACTAGCCTGCGGGAAGCATCCTCTTGCACGTGTTTTTACTCGACTAGCCTGCGGGATGCATCCTCTCGCACGTGTTTTTACTCGACTACCCTGCGGGATGCATCCTCTCGCACGTGTATTTGCTCGACTAGCCATGCGCATCCCAAAAAACCTGCGCATGCGCATCCCACGAAACCTGCACATGCGCATCCCACGAAACCTCGCAAGTGTTTTTACTCGACTAGCCTGCGGGATGCATCCTCTCGCACGTGTTTTTACTCGACTAGCCTGCGGGATGCATCCTCTCGCACGTGTTTTTACTCGACTAGCCTGCAGGATGCATCCTCTCGCACGTGTTTTTACTCGACTAGCCTGCGGGATGCATCCTCTCGCACGTGTTTTTGCTCGACTAGCCTGCGGGATGCATCCTCTCGCACGTGTTTTTGCTCGACTAGCCTGCGGGATGCATCCTCTCGCACGTGTTTTTACTCGACTAGCCTGCGGGAAGCATCCTCTTGCACGTGTTTTTACTCGACTAGCATGCGGGATGCATCCTCTCGCACGTGTTTTTACTCGACTAGCCTGCGGGAAGCATCCTCTCGCACGTGTTTTTACTCGACTAGCCTGCGGGATGCATCCTCTCGCACGTGTTTTTACTCGACTAGCCTGCGGGAAGCATCCTCTTGCACGTGTTTCTACTCGACTAGCCTGCGGGATGCATCCTCTCGCACGTGTTTTTACTCGACTAGCCTAGGGGATGCATCCTCTCGCACGTGTATTTGCTCGACTAGCCATGCGCATCCCAAAAAACCTGCGCATGCGCATCCCAAGAAATCTGCGCATGCGCATCCCACAAAACCTGCGCATGCGCATCCCACAAAACCTCGCACGTGTTTGTGCTCGACTAGCCTGCGGGATGCATCCTTTCGCACGTGTTTTTACTCGACTAGCCTGCGGGATGCATCCTCTCGCACGTGTCTTTGCTCGACTAGCCTGCGGGATGCATCCTCTCGCACGTGTTTGTGCTCGACTAGCCTGCGGGAAGCATCTTCTCGCACGTGTTTTTACTCGACTAGCCTGCGGGATGCATCCTCTCGCACGTGTTTTTGCTCGACTAGCCTGCGGGGTGCATCCTCTCGCACGTGTTTTTGCTCGACCAGCCTGCGGGATGCATCCTCTTGCACGTGTTTTTACTCGACTAGCATGCGGGATGCATCCTCTCGCACGTGTTTCTACTCGAGTAGCCTGCGGGATGCATCCTCTCGCACGTGTTTTTACTCGACTAGCCTGCGGGATGCATCCTCTCGCACGTGTATTTGCTCGACTAGCCATGCGCATCCCAAAAAACCTGCGCATGCGCATCCCACGAAACCTGCGCATGCGCATCCCACGAAACCTCGCAAGTGTTTTTACGCGACTAGCCTGCGGGATGCATCCTCTCGCACGTGTATTTGCTCGACTAGCCATGCGCATCCCAAAAAACCTGCGCATGCGCGTCCCAAAAAATCTGCGCATGCGCATCCCACAAAACCTGCGCATGCGCATCCCACAAAACCTCGCACGTGTTTGTGCTCGACTAGCCTGCGGGATGCATCCTTTCGCACGTGTTTTTACTCGACTAGCCTGCGGGATGCATCCTCTCGCACGTGTTTTTGCTCGACTAGCCATGCGCATCCCAAAAAACCTGCGCATGCGCGTCCCAAAAAATCTGCGCATGCGCATCCCACAAAACCTGCGCATGCGCATCCCACAAAACCTCGCACGTGTTTGTGCTCGACTAGCCTGCGGGATGCATCCTTTCGCACGTGTTTTTACTCGACTAGCCTGCGGGATGCATCCTCTCGCACGTGTTTTTGCTCGACTAGGCATGCGCATCCCAAAAAACCTGCGCATGCGCATCCCACAAAACCTCGCACGTGTTTTTACTCGACTAGCCTGCGGGATGCATCCTCTCGCACGTGTTTTTGCTCGACTAGCCATGCGCATCCCAAAAAACCTGCGCATGCGCATCCCAAAAAATCTGCGCATATGCATCCCACAAAACCTGCGCATGCGCATCCCACAAAACCTCGCACGTGTTTGTGCTCGACTAGCCTGTGGGATGCATCCTTTCGCACGTGTTTTTGCTCGACTAGCCTGCGGGATGCATCCTCTCGCACGTGTTTTTGCTCGACTAGCCTGCGGGATGCATCCTCTCGCACGTGTTTTTGCTCTACTAGCCATGCGCATCCCAAAAAAAAAACCTGCGCATGCGCATCCCAAAAAATTTGCGCAATGCGCATCCCACAAAACCTGCGCATGCGCATCCCACAAAACCTCGCACGTGTTTGTGCTCGACTAGCCTGCGGGATGCATCCTTTCGCACGTGTTTTTACTCGACTAGCCTGCGGGATGCATCCTCTCGCACGTGTTTTTGCTCGACTAGCCTGCGGGATGCATCCTCTCGCACGTGTTTGTGCTCGACTAGCCTGCGGGATGCATCCTCTCGCACGTGTTTTTACTCGACTAGCCTGCGGGATGCATCCTCTCGCACGTGTTTTTGCTCGACTAGCCATGCGCATCCCAAAAAACCTGCACATGCGCATCCCAAAAAACCTGCGCATGCGCATCCCACAAAACCTGCGCATGCGCATCCCACAAAACCTGCGCATGCGCATCCCACAAAACCTGCGCATGCGCATCCCACAAAACCTCGCACGTGTTTTTACTCGACTAGCCTGCGGGATGCATCCTCTCGCACGTGTTTTTACTCGACTAGCCTGCGGGATGCATCCTCTCGCACGTGTTTTTACTCGACTAGCCTGCGGGATGCATCCTCTCGCACGTGTTTTTACTTAACTAGCCTGCGGGATGCATCCTCTCGCACGTGTTTTTGCTCGACTAGGCATGCGCATCCCAAAAAACCTGCGCATGCGCATCCCACAAAACCTCGCACGTGTTTTTACTCGACTAGCCTGCGGGATGCATCCTCTCGCACGTGTTTTTGCTCGACTAGCCATGCGCATCCCAAAAAACCTGCGCATGCGCATCCCAAAAAATCTGCGCATGCGCATCCCACAAAACCTGCGCATGCGCATCCCACAAAACTTCGCACGTGTTTGTGCTCGACTAGCCTGCGGGATGCATCCTTTCGCACGTGTTTTTACTCGACTAGCCTGCGGGATGCATCCTCTCGCACGTGTTTTTGCTCGACTAGCCTGCGGGATGCATCCTCTCGCACGTGTTTGTGCTCGACTAGCCTGCGGGATGCATCTTCTCGCACGTGTTTTTACTCGACTAGCCTGCGGGATGCATCCTCTCGCACGTGTTTTTGCTCGACTAGCCTGCGGGGTGCATCCTCTCGCACGTGTTTTTGCTCGACCAGCCTGCGGGATGCATCCTTTCGCACGTGTTTTTGCTCGACTAGCCTGCGGGATGCATCCTCTCGCACGTGTTTTTGCTCGCCTAGGCATGCGCATCCCAAAAAACCTGCGCATGCGCATCCCAAAAAACCTGCGCATGCGCATCCCACAAAACCTCGCACGTGTTTTTACTCGACTAGCCTGCGGGATGCATCCTCTCGCACGTGTTTTTGCTCGACTAGCCATGCGCATCCCAAAAAACCTGCGCATGCGCGTCCCAAAAAATCTGCGCATGCGCATCCCACAAAACCTGCGCATGCGCATCCCACAAAACCTCGCACGTGTTTGTGCTCGACTAGCCTGCGGGATGCATCCTTTCGCACGTGTTTTTACTCGACTAGCCTGCGGGATGCATCCTCTCGCACGTGTCTTTGCTCGACTAGCCTGCGGGATGCATCCTCTCGCACGTGTTTGTGCTCGACTAGCCTGCGGGATGCATCTTCTCGCACGTGTTTTTACTCGACTAGCCTGCGGGATGCATCCTCTCGCACGTGTTTTTGCTCGACTAGCCTGCGGGGTGCATCCTCTCGCACGTGTTTTTGCTCGACCAGCCTGCGGGATGCATCCTCTTGCACGTGTTTTTACTCGACTAGCATGCGGGATGCATCCTCTCGCACGTGTTTTTACTCGACTAGCCTGCGGGAAGCATCCTCTCGCACGTGTTTTTACTCGACTAGCCTGCGGGATGCATCCTCTCGCACGTGTTTTTACTCGACTAGCCTGCGGGAAGCATCCTCTTGCACGTGTTTCTACTCGACTAGCCTGCGGGATGCATCCTCTCGCACGTGTTTTTACTCGACTAGCCTGCGGGATGCATCCTCTCGCACGTGTATTTGCTCGACTAGCCATGCGCATCCCAAAAAACCTGCGCATGCGCATCCCACGAAACCTGCGCATGCGCATCCCACGAAACCTCGCAAGTGTTTTTACTCGACTAGCCTGCGGGATGCATCCTCTCGCACGTGTTTTTGCTCGACTAGCCATGCGCATCCCAAAAAACCTGCGCATGCGCATCCCAAGAAATCTGCGCATGCGCATCCCACAAAACCTGCGCATGCGCATCCCACAAAACCTCGCACGTGTTTGTGCTCGACTAGCCTGCGGGATGCATCCTTTCGCACGTGTTTTTACTCGACTAGCCTGCGGGATGCATCCTCTCGCACGTGTTTTTGCTCGACTGGCCTGCGGGATGCATCCTCTCGCACGTGTTTGTGCTCGACTAGCCTGCGGGATGCATCTTCTCGCACGTGTTTTTACTCGACTAGCCTGCGGGATGCATCCTCTCGCACGTGTTTTTGCTCGACTAGCCTGCGGGGTGCATCCTCTCGCACGTGTTTTTGCTCGACCAGCCTGCGGGATGCATCCTTTCGCACGTGTTTTTGCTCGACTAGCCTGCGGGATGCATCCTCTCGCACGTGTTTTTGCTCGCCTAGGCATGCGCATCCCAAAAAACCTGCGCATGCGCATCCCAAAAAACCTGCGCATGCGCATCCCACAAAACCTCGCACGTGTTTTTACTCGACTAGCCTGCGGGATGCATCCTCTCGCACGTGTTTTTGCTCGACTAGCCATGCGCATCCCAAAAAACCTGCGCATGCGCGTCCCAAAAAATCTGCGCATGCGCATCCCACAAAACCTGCGCATGCGCATCCCACAAAACCTCGCACGTGTTTGTGCTCGACTAGCCTGCGGGATGCATCCTCTCGCACGTGTTTTTACTCGACTAGCCTGCGGGATGCATCCTCTCGCACGTGTTTTTGCTCGACTAGGCATGCGCATCCCAAAAAACCTGCGCATGCGCATCCCACAAAACCTCGCACGTGTTTTTACTCGACTAGCCTGCGGGATGCATCCTCTCGCACGTGTTTTTGCTCGACTAGCCATGCGCATCCCAAAAAACCTGCGCATGCGCATCCCACAAAACCTGCGCATGCGCATCCCACAAAACCTCGCACGTGTTTGTGCTCGACTAGCCTGCGGGATGCATCCTTTCGCACGTGTTTTTGCTCGACTAGCCTGCGGGATGCATCCTCTCGCACGTGTTTTTACTCGACTAGCCTGCGGGATGCATCCTCTCGCACGTGTTTTTGCTCGACTAGCCATGCGCATCCCAAAAAACCTGCACATGCGCATCCCAAAAAACCTGCGCATGCGCATCCCACAAAACCTGCGCATGCGCATCCCACAAAACCTGCGCATGCGCATCCCACAAAACCTGCGCATGCGCATCCCACAAAACCTGCGCATGCGCATCCCACAAAACCTCGCACGTGTTTTTACTCGACTAGCCTGCGGGATGCATCCTCTCGCACGTGTTTTTACTTAACTAGCCTGCGGGATGCATCCTCTCGCACGTGTTTTTGCTCGACTAGGCATGCGCATCCCAAAAAACCTGCGCATGCGCATCCCACAAAACCTCGCACGTGTTTTTACTCGACTAGCCTGCGGGATGCATCCTCTCGCACGTGTTTTTACTCGACTAGCCTGCGGGATGCATCCTCTCGCACGTGTTTTTACTCGACTAGCCTGCGGGATGCATCCTCTCGCACGTGTTTTTACTTAACTAGCCTGCGGGATGCATCCTCTCGCACGTGTTTTTGCTCGACTAGGCATGCGCATCCCAAAAAACCTGCGCATGCGCATCCCACAAAACCTCGCACGTGTTTTTACTCGACTAGCCTGCGGGATGCATCCTCTCGCACGTGTTTTTGCTCGACTAGCCATGCGCATCCCAAAAAACCTGCGCATGCGCATCCCAAAAAATCTGCGCATGCGCATCCCACAAAACCTGCGCATGCGCATCCCACAAAACCTCGCACGTGTTTGTGCTCGACTAGCCTGCGGGATGCATCCTTTCGCACGTGTTTTTACTCGACTAGCCTGCGGGATGCATCCTCTCGCACGTGTTTTTACTCGACTAGCATGCGGGATGCATCCTCTCGCACGTGTTTTTACTCGACTAGCCTGCGGGAAGCATCCTCTCGCACGTGTTTTTACTCGACTAGCCTGCGGGATGCATCCTCTCGCACGTGTTTTTACTCGACTAGCCTGCGGGAAGCATCCTCTTGCACGTGTTTCTACTCGACTAGCCTGCGGGATGCATCCTCTCGCACGTGTTTTTACTCGACTAGCCTGCGGGATGCATCCTCTCGCACGTGTATTTGCTCGACTAGCCATGCGCATCCCAAAAAACCTGCGCATGCGCATCCCACGAAACATGCGCATGCGCATCCCACGAAACCTCGCAAGTGTTTTTACTCGACTAGCCTGCGGGATGCATCCTCTCGCACGTGTTTTTGCTCGACTAGCCATGCGCATCCCAAAAAACCTGCGCATGCGCATCCCAAGAAATCTGCGCATGCGCATCCCACAAAACCTGCGCATGCGCATCCCACAAAACCTCGCACGTGTTTGTGCTCGACTAGCCTGCGGGATGCATCCTCTCGCACGTGTTTTTGCTCGCCTAGGCATGCGCATCCCAAAAAACCTGCGCATGCGCATCCCACAAAACCTCGCACGTGTTTTTACTCGACTAGCCTGCGGGATGCATCCTCTCGCACGTGTTTTTGCTCGACTAGCCATGCGCATCCCAAAAAACCTGCGCATGCGCGTCCCAAAAAATCTGCGCATGCGCATCCCACAAAACCTGCGCATGCGCATCCCACAAAACCTCGCACGTGTTTGTGCTCGACTAGCCTGCGGGATGCATCCTTTCGCACGTGTTTTTACTCGACTAGCCTGCGGGATGCATCCTCTCGCACGTGTTTTTGCTCGACTAGGCATGCGCATCCCAAAAAACCTGCGCATGCGCATCCCACAAAACCTCGCACGTGTTTTTACTCGACTAGCCTGCGGGATGCATCCTCTCGCACGTGTTTTTGCTCGACTAGCCATGCGCATCCCAAAAAACCTGCGCATGCGCATCCCAAAAAATCTGCGCATGCGCATCCCACAAAACCTGCGCATGCGCATCCCACAAAACCTCGCACGTGTTTGTGCTCGACTAGCCTGCGGGATGCATCCTTTCGCACGTGTTTTTACTCGACTAGCCTGCGGGATGCATCCTCTCGCACGTGTTTTTGCTCGACTAGCCTGCGGGATGCATCCTCTCGCACGTGTTTTTGCTCTACTAGCCATGCGCATCCCAAAAAAAAACCTGCGCATGCGCATCCCAAAAAATTTGCGCCTGCGCATCCCACAAAACCTCGCACGTGTTTTTACTCGACTAGCCTGCGGGATGCATCCTCTCGCACGTGTTTTTGCTCGACTAGCCATGCGCATCCCAAAAAACCTGCGCATGCGCGTCCCAAAAAATCTGCGCATGCGCATCCCACAAAACCTCGCACGTGTTTGTGCTCGACTAGCCTGCGGGATGCATCCTCTCGCACGTGTTTTTACTCGACTAGCCTGCGGGATGCATCCTCTCGCACGTGTTTTTGCTCGACTAGCCTGCGGGATGCATCCTCTCGCACGTGTTTTTGCTCTACTAGCCATGCGCATCCCAAAAAAAAACCTGCGCATGCGCATCCCAAAAAATTTGCGCAATGCGCATCCCACAAAACCTGCGCATGCGCATCCCACAAAACCTCGCACGTGTTTGTGCTCGACTAGCCTGCGGGATGCATCCTTTCGCACGTGTTTTTACTCGACTAGCCTGCGGGATGCATCCTCTCGCACGTGTTTTTGCTCGACTAGCCTGCGGGATGCATCCTCTCGCACGTGTTTGTGCTCGACTAGCCTGCGGGATGCATCCTCTCGCACGTGTTTTTACTCGACTAGCCTGCGGGATGCATCCTCTCGCACGTGTTTTTACTTAACTAGCCTGCGGGATGCATCCTCTCGCACGTGTTTTTGCTCGACTAGCCATGCGCATCCCAAAAATCTGCGCATGCGCATCCCACAAAACCTGCGCATGCGCATCCCACAAAACCTCGCACGTGTTTGTGCTCGACTAGCCTGCGGGATGCATCCTTTCGCACGTGTTTTTACTCGACTAGCCTGCGGGATGCATCCTCTCGCACGTGTTTGTGCTCGACTAGCCTGCGGGATGCATCCTCTCGCACGTGTTTTTGCTCGACTAGCCTGCGGGATGCATCCTCTCGCACGTGTTTTTACTCGACTAGCCTGCGGGATGCATCCTCTCGCACGTGTTTTTGCTCGACTAGCCATGCGCATCCCAAAAAACCTGCGCATGCGCATCCCAAAAAACCTGCGCATGCGCATCCCACAAAACCTGCGTATGCGCATCCCACAAAACCTCGCACGTGTTTTTACTCGACTAGCCTGCGGGATGCATCCTCTCGCACGTGTTTTTGCTCGACTAGCCATGCGCATCCCAAAAAACCTGCGCATGCGCGTCCCAAAAAATCTGCGCATGCGCATCCCACAAAACCTGCGCATGCGCATCCCACAAAACCTCGCACGTGTTTGTGCTCGACTAGCCTGCGGGATGCATCCTTTCGCACGTGTTTTTACTCGACTAGCCTGCGGGATGCATCCTCTCGCACGTGTTTTTGCTCGACTAGGCATGCGCATCCCAAAAACCTGCGCATGCGCATCCCACAAAACCTCGCACGTGTTTTTACTCGACTAGCCTGCGGGATGCATCCTCTCGCACGTGTTTTTGCTCGACTAGCCATGCGCATCCCAAAAAACCTGCGCATGCGCATCCCAAAAAACCTGCGCATGCGCATCCCAAAAAACCTGCGCATGCGCATCCCACAAAACCTGCGTATGCGCATCCCACAAAACCTCGCACGTGTTTTTACTCGACTAGCCTGCGGGATGCATCCTCTCGCACGTGTTTTTGCTCGACTAGCCATGCGCATCCCAAAAAACCTGCGCATGCGCATCCCAAAAAACCTGCGCATGCGCATCCCAAAAAACCTGCGCATGCGCATCCCACAAAACCTGCGTATGCGCATCCCACAAAACCTCGCACGTGTTTTTACTCGACTAGCCTGCGGGATGCATCCTCTCGCACGTGTTTTTGCTCGACTAGCCATGCGCATCCCAAAAAACCTGCGCATGCGCGTCCCAAAAAATCTGCGCATGCGCATCCCACAAAACCTACCACATGCGCATCCCACAAAACCTCGCACGTGTTTGTGCTCGACTAGCCTGCGGGATGCATCCTTTCGCACGTGTTTTTACTCGACTAGCCTGCGGGATGCATCCTCTCGCACGTGTTTTTGCTCGCCTAGGCATGCGCATCGCAAAAAACCTGCGCATGCGCATCCCAAAAAACCTGCGCATGCGCATCCCACAAAACCTCGCACGTGTTTTTACTCGACTAGCCTGCGGGATGCATCCTCTCGCACGTGTTTTTGCTCGACTAGCCATGCGCATCCCAAAAAACCTGCGCATGCGCGTCCCAAAAGATCTGCGCATGCGCATCCCACAAAACCTGCGCATGCGCATCCCACAAAACCTCGCACGTGTTTGTGCTCGACTGCCTGCGGGATGCATCCTTTCGCACGTGTTTTTACTCGACTAGCCTGCGGGATGCATCCTCTCGCACGTGTTTTTGCTCGACTAGGCATGCGCATCCCAAAAAACCTGCGCATGCGCATCCCACAAAACCTCGCACGTGTTTTTACTCGACTAGCCTGCGGGATGCATCCTCTCGCACGTGTTTTTGCTCGACTAGCCATGCGCATCCCAAAAAACCTGCGCATGCGCATCCCAAAAAATCTGCGCATGCGCATCCCACAAAACCTGCGCATGCGCATCCCACAAAACCTCGCACGTGTTTGTGCTCGACTAGCCTGCGGGATGCATCCTTTCGCACGTGTTTTTACTCGACTAGCCTGCGGGATGCATCCTCTCGCACGTGTTTTTGCTCGACTAGCCTGCGGGATGCATCCTCTCGCACGTGTTTTTGCTCTACTAGCCATGCGCATCCCAAAAAAAAACCTGCGCATGCGCATCCCAAAAAATTTGCGCAATGTGCATCCCACAAAACCTGCGCATGCGCATCCCACAAAACCTCGCACGTGTTTGTGCTCGACTAGCCTGCGGGATGCATCCTTTCGCACGTGTTTTTACTCGACTAGCCTGCGGGATGCATCCTCTCGCACGTGTTTTTGCTCGACTAGCCTGCGGGATGCATCCTCTCGCACGTGTTTTTACTCGACTAGCCTGCGGGAAGCATCCTCTTGCACGTGTTTCTACTCGACTAGCCTGCGGGATGCATCCTCTCGCACGTGTTTTTACTCGACTAGCCTGCGGGATGCATCCTCTCGCACGTGTATTTGCTCGACTAGCCATGCGCATCCCAAAAAACCTGCGCATGCGCATCCCACGAAACATGCGCATGCGCATCCCACGAAACCTCGCAAGTGTTTTTACTCGACTAGCCTGCGGGATGCATCCTCTCGCACGTGTTTTTGCTCGACTAGCCATGCGCATCCCAAAAAACCTGCGCATGCGCATCCCAAGAAATCTGCGCATGCGCATCCCACAAAACCTGCGCATGCGCATCCCACAAAACCTCGCACGTGTTTGTGCTCGACTAGCCTGCGGGATGCATCCTTTCGCACGTGTTTTTACTCGACTAGCCTGCGGGATGCATCCTCTCGCACGTGTTTTTGCTCGACTAGCCTGCGGGATGCATCCTCTCGCACGTGTTTGTGCTCGACTAGCCTGCGGGATGCATCTTCTCGCACGTGTTTTTACTCGACTAGCCTGCGGGATGCATCCTCTCGCACGTGTTTTTGCTCGACTAGCCTGCGGGGTGCATCCTCTCGCACGTGTTTTTGCTCGACCAGCCTGCGGGATGCATCCTTTCGCACGTGTTTTTGCTCGACTAGCCTGCGGGATGCATCCTCTCGCACGTGTTTTTGCTCGCCTAGGCATGCGCATCCCAAAAAACCTGCGCATGCGCATCCCACAAAACCTCGCACGTGTTTTTACTCGACTAGCCTGCGGGATGCATCCTCTCGCACGTGTTTTTGCTCGACTAGCCTGCGGGATGCATCCTCTCGCACGTGTTTTTGCTCTACTAGCCATGCGCATCCCAAAAAAAAACCTGCGCATGCGCATCCCAAAAAATTTGCGCCTGCGCATCCCACAAAACCTCGCACGTGTTTTTACTCGACTAGCCTGCGGGATGCATCCTCTCGCACGTGTTTTTGCTCGACTAGCCATGCGCATCCCAAAAAACCTGCGCATGCGCGTCCCAAAAAATCTGCGCATGCGCATCCCACAAAACCTCGCACGTGTTTGTGCTCGACTAGCCTGCGGGATGCATCCTCTCGCACGTGTTTTTACTCGACTAGCCTGCGGGATGCATCCTCTCGCACGTGTTTTTGCTCGACTAGCCTGCGGGATGCATCCTCTCGCACGTGTTTTTGCTCTACTAGCCATGCGCATCCCAAAAAAAACCTGCGCATGCGCATCCCAAAAAATTTGCGCAATGCGCATCCCACAAAACCTGCGCATGCGCATCCCACAAAACCTCGCACGTGTTTGTGCTCGACTAGCCTGCGGGATGCATCCTTTCGCACGTGTTTTTACTCGACTAGCTTGCGGGATGCATCCTCTCGCACGTGTTTTTGCTCGACTAGCCTGCGGGATGCATCCTCTCGCACGTGTTTGTGCTCGACTAGCCTGCGGGATGCATCCTCTCGCACGTGTTTTTACTCGACTAGCCTGCGGGATGCATCCTCTCGCACGTGTTTTTACTTAACTAGCCTGCGGGATGCATCCTCTCGCACGTGTTTTTGCTCGACTAGCCATGCGCATCCCAAAAAACCTGCGCATGCGCATCCCAAAAATCTGCGCATGCGCATCCCACAAAACCTGCGCATGCGCATCCCACAAAACCTCGCACGTGTTTGTGCTCGACTAGCCTGCGGGATGCATCCTTTCGCACGTGTTTTTACTCGACTAGCCTGCGGGATGCATCCTCTCGCACGTGTTTGTGCTCGACTAGCCTGCGGGATGCATCCTCTCGCACGTGTTTTTGCTCGACTAGCCTGCGGGATGCATCCTCTCGCACGTGTTTTTACTCGACTAGCCTGCGGGATGCATCCTCTCGCACGTGTTTTTGCTCGACTAGCCATGCGCATCCCAAAAAACCTGCGCATGCGCATCCCAAAAAACCTGCGCATGCGCATCCCAAAAAACCTGCGCATGCGCATCCCACAAAACCTGCGTATGCGCATCCCACAAAACCTCGCACGTGTTTTTACTCGACTAGCCTGCGGGATGCATCCTCTCGCACGTGTTTTTGCTCGACTAGCCTGCGGGATGCATCCTCTCGCACGTGTTTGTGCTCGACTAGCCTGCGGGATGCATCCTCTAGCACGTGTTTTTACTCGACTAGCCTGCGGGATGCATCCTCTCGCACGTGTTTTTACTTAACTAGCCTGCGGGATGCATCCTCTCGCACGTGTTTTTGCTCGACTAGCCATGCGCATCCCAAAAAACCTGCGCATGCGCATCCCAAAAATCTGCGCATGCGCATCCCACAAAACCTGCGCATGCGCATCCCACAAAACCTCGCACGTGTTTGTGCTCGACTAGCCTGCGGGATGCATCCTTTCGCACGTGTTTTTACTCGACTAGCCTGCGGGATGCATCCTCTCGCACGTGTTTGTGCTCGACTAGCCTGCGGGATGCATCCTCTCGCACGTGTTTTTGCTCGACTAGCCTGCGGGAAGCATCCTCTCGCACGTGTTTTTACTCGACTAGCCTGCGGGATGCATCCTCTCGCACGTGTTTTTACTCGACTAGCCTGCGGGAAGCATCCTCTTGCACGTGTTTCTACTCGACTAGCCTGCGGGATGCATCCTCTCGCACGTGTTTTTACTCGACTAGCCTGCGGGATGCATCCTCTCGCACGTGTATTTGCTCGACTAGCCATGCGCATCCCAAAAAACCTGCGCATGCGCATCCCACGAAACCTGCGCATGCGCATCCCACGAAACCTCGCAAGTGTTTTTACTCGACTAGCCTGCGGGATGCATCCTCTCGCACGTGTTTTTGCTCGACTAGCCATGCGCATCCCAAAAAACCTGCGCATGCGCATCCCAAGAAATCTGCGCATGCGCATCCCAAGAAATCTGCGCATGCGCATCCCACAAAACCTGCGCATGCGCATCCCACAAAACCTCGCACGTGTTTGTGCTCGACTAGCCTGCGGGATGCATCCTTTCGCACGTGTTTTTACTCGACTAGCCTGCGGGATGCATCCTCTCGCACGTGTTTTTGCTCGACTAGCCTGCGGGATGCATCCTCTCGCACGTGTTTGTGCTCGACTAGCCTGCGGGATGCATCTTCTCGCACGTGTTTTTACTCGACTAGCCTGCGGGATGCATCCTCTCGCACGTGTTTTTGCTCGACTAGCCTGCGGGGTGCATCCTCTCGCACGTGTTTTTGCTCGACCAGCCTGCGGGATGCATCCTTTCGCACGTGTTTTTGCTCGACTAGCCTGCGGGATGCATCCTCTCGCACGTGTTTTTGCTCGCCTAGGCATGCGCATCCCAAAAAACCTGCGCATGCGCATCCCAAAAAACCTGCGCATGCGCATCCCACAAAACCTCGCACGTGTTTTTACTCGACTAGCCTGCGGGATGCATCCTCTCGCACGTGTTTTTGCTCGACTAGCCATGCGCATCCCAAAAAACCTGCGCATGCGCGTCCCAAAAAATCTGCGCATGCGCATCCCACAAAACCTGCGCATGCGCATCCCACAAAACCTCGCACGTGTTTGTGCTCGACTAGCCTGCGGGATGCATCCTTTCGCACGTGTTTTTACTCGACTAGCCTGCGGGATGCATCCTCTCGCACGTGTCTTTGCTCGACTAGCCTGCGGGATGCATCCTCTCGCACGTGTTTGTGCTCGACTAGCCTGCGGGATGCATCTTCTCGCACGTGTTTTTACTCGACTAGCCTGCGGGATGCATCCTCTCGCACGTGTTTTTGCTCGACTAGCCTGCGGGGTGCATCCTCTCGCACGTGTTTTTGCTCGACCAGCCTGCGGGATGCATCCTCTTGCACGTGTTTTTACTCGACTAGCATGCGGGATGCATCCTCTCGCACGTGTTTTTACTCGACTAGCCTGCGGGAAGCATCCTCTCGCACGTGTTTTTAATCGACTAGCCTGCGGGATGCATCCTCTCGCACGTGTTTTTACTCGACTAGCCTGCGGGAAGCATCCTCTTGCACGTGTTTCTACTCGACTAGCCTGCGGGATGCATCCTCTCGCACGTGCTTTTACTCGACTAGCCTGCGGGATGCATCCTCTCGCACGTGTATTTGCTCGACTAGCCATGCGCATCCCAAAAAACCTGCGCATGCGCATCCCACGAAACCTGCGCATGCGCATCCCACGAAACCTCGCAAGTGTTTTTACTCGACTAGCCTGCGGGATGCATCCTCTCGCACGTGTTTTTGCTCGACTAGCCATGCGCATCCCAAAAAACCTGCGCATGCGCATCCCAAGAAATCTGCGCATGCGCATCCCACAAAACCTGCGCATGCGCATCCCACAAAACCTCGCACGTGTTTTTACTCGACTAGCCTGCGGGATGCATCCTCTCGCACGTGTTTTTACTCGACTAGCCTGCGGGATGCATCCTCTCGCACGTGTTTTTACTCGACTAGCCTGCGGGATGCATCCTCTCGCAGGTGTTTTTACTCGACTAGCCTGCGGGATGCATCCTCTCGCACGTGTTTTTACTTGACTAGCCTGCGGGATGCATCCTCTCGCACGTGTTTTTGCTCGATTAGCCATGCGCATCCCAAAAAACCTGCGCATGCGCATCCCAAAAAATCTGCGCATGCGCATCCCACAAAACCTGCGCATGCGCATCCCACAAAACCTCGCACGTGTTTGTGCTCGACTAGCCTGCGGGATGCATCATTTCGCACGTGTTTTTACTCGACTAGCCTGCGGGATGCATCCTCTCGCACGTGTTTGTGCTCGACTAGCCTGCGGGATGCATCCTCTCGCACGTGTTTTTGCTCGACTAGCCATGCGCATCCCAAAAAACCTGCGCATGCGCATCCCAAAAAATCTGCGCATGCGCATCCCACAAAACCTGCGCATGCGCATCCCACAAAACCTCGCACGTGTTTGTGCTCGACTAGCCTGCGGGATGCATCCTCTCGCACGTGTTTTTGCTCTACTAGCCTGCGGGATGCATCCTCTCGCACGTGTTTTCACTCGTCTAGGCTGCGGGATGCATCCTCTCGCACGTGTTTTTGCTCGACTAGCCTGCGGGATGCATCCTCTCGCACGTGTTTTTGCTCTACTAGCCATGCGCATCCCAAAAAAAAACCTGCGCATGCGCATCCCAAAAAACCTGCGCATGCGCATCCCACAAAACCTGCGCATGCGCATCCCACAAAACCTCGCACGTGTTTTTACTCGACTAGCCTGCGGGATGCATCCTCTCGCACGTGTTTTTACTCGACTAGCCTGCGGGATGCATCCTCTCGCACGTGTTTTTACTCGACTAGCCTGCGGGATGCATCCTCTCGCACGTGTTTTTACTCGTCTAGGCTGCGGGATGCATCGTCTCGCACGTGTTTTTATTCGACTAGCCTGCGGGATGCATCCTCTCGCACGTGTTTTTACTCCACTAGCCTGCGGGATGCATCCTCTCGCACGTGTTTTTACTCGACTAGCCTGCGGGATGCATCCTCTCGCACGTGTTTTTGCTCGACTAGCCATGCGCATCCCAAAAAACCTGCGCATGCGCGTCCCAAAAAATCTGCGCATGCGCATCCCACAAAACCTGCGCATGCGCATCCCACAAAACCTCGCACGTGTTTGTGCTCGACTAGCCTGCGGGATGCATCCTTTCGCACGTGTTTTTACTAGACTAGCCTGCGGGATGCATCCTCTCGCACGTGTTTTTGCTCGACTAGGCATGCGCATCCCAAAAAACCTGCGCATGCGCATCCCACAAAACCTCGCACGTGTTTTTACTCGACTAGCCTGCGGGATGCATCCTCTCGCACGTGTTTTTGCTCGACTAGCCATGCGCATCCCAAAAAACCTGCGCATGCGCATCCCAAAAAATCTGCGCATGCGCATCCCACAAAACCTGCGCATGCGCATCCCACAAAACCTCGCACGTGTTTGTGCTCGACTAGCCTGCGGGATGCATCCTTTCGCACGTGTTTTTACTCGACTAGCCTGCGGGATGCATCCTCTCGCACGTGTTTTTGCTCGACTAGCCTGCGGGATGCATCCTCTCGCACGTGTTTTTGCTCTACTAGCCATGCGCATCCCAAAAAAAAACCTGCGCATGCGCATCCCAAAAAATTTGCGCAATGCGCATCCCACAAAACCTGCGCATGCGCATCCCACAAAACCTCGCACGTGTTTGTGCTCGACTAGCCTGCGGGATGCATCCTTCCGCACGTGTTTTTACTCGACTAGCCTGCGGGATGCATCCTCTCGCACGTGTTTTTGCTCGACTAGCCTGCGGGATGCATCCTCTCGCACGTGTTTGTGCTCGACTAGCCTGCGGGATGCATCCTCTCGCACGTGTTTTTACTCGACTAGCCTGCGGGATGCATCCTCTCGCACGTGTTATTGCTCGACTAGCCATGCGCATCCCAAAAAACCTGCACATGCGCATCCCAAAAAACCTGCGCATGCGCATCCCACAAAACCTGCGCATGCGCATCCCACAAAACCTGCGCATGCGCATCCCACAAAACCTCGCACGTGTTTTTACTCGACTAGCCTGCGGGATGCATCCTCTCGCACGTGTTTTTACTCGACTAGCCTGCGGGATGCATCCTCTCGCACGTGTTTGTGCTCGACTAGCCTGCGGGATGCATCATTTCGCACGTGTTTTTACTCGACTAGCCTGCGGGATGCATCCTCTCGCACGTGTTTGTGCTCGACTAGCCTGCGGGATGCATCCTCTCGCACGTGTTTTTGCTCGACTAGCCATGCGCATCCCAAAAAACCTGCGCATGCGCATCCCAAAAAATCTGCGCATGCGCATCCCACAAAACCTGCGCATGCGCATCCCACAAAACCTCGCACGTGTTTGTGCTCGACTAGCCTGCGGGATGCATCATTTCGCACGTGTTTTTACTCGACTAGCCTGCGGGATGCATCCTCTCGCACGTGTTTTTACTCGACTACCCTGCGGGATGCATCCTCTCGCACGTGTATTTGCTCGACTAGCCATGCGCATCCCAAAAAACCTGCGAATGCGCGTCCCAAAAAATCTGCGCATGCGCATCCCACAAAACCTGCGCATGCGCATCCCACAAAACCTCGCACGTGTTTGTGCTCGACTAGCCTGCGGGATGCATCCTCTCGCACGTGTTTTTACTCGACTAGCCTGCGGGAAGCATCCTCTCGCACGTGTTTTTACTCGACTAGCCTGCGGGATGCATCCTCTCGCACGTGTTTTTACTCGACTAGCCTGCGGGATGCATCCTCTCGCTCGTGTTTTTACTCGACTAGCCTGCAGGATGCATCCTCTCGCACGTGTTTTTACTCGACTAGCCTGCGGGATGCATCCTCTCGCACGTGGTTTTGCTCGACTAGCCTGCGGGATGCATCCTCTCGCACGTGTTTTTGCTCGACTAGACTGCGGGATGCATCCTCTCGCACGTGTTTTTGCTCGACTAGCCTGCGGGATGCATCCTCTCGCACGTGTTTTTGCTCGACTAGCCTGCGGGATGCATCCTCTCGCACGTGTTTTTGCTCGACTAGCCTGCGGGATGCATCCTCTCGCACGTGTTTTTACTCGACTAGCCTGCGGGAAGCATCCTCTCGCACGTGTTTTTACTCGACTAGCCTGCGGGAAGCATCCTCTTGCACGTGTTTTTACTCGACTAGCCTGCGGGATGCATCCTCTCGCACGTGTTTTTACTCGACTAGCCTGCGGGATGCATCCTCTCGCACGTGTTTTTGCTCGACTAGCCATGCGCATCCCAAAAAACCTGCGCATGCGCATCCCAAAAAATCTGCGCATGCGCATCCCACAAAACCTGCGCATGCGCATCCCACAAAACCTCGCACGTGTTTGTGCTCGACTAGCCTGCGGGATGCATCATTTCGCACGTGTTTTTACTCGACTAGCCTGCGGGATGCATCCTCTCGCACGTGTTTTTACTCGACTAGCCTGCGGGATGCATCCTCTCGCACGTGTTTGTGCTCGACTAGCCTGCGGGATGCATCATTTCGCACGTGTTTTTACTCGACTAGCCTGCGGGATGCATCCTCTCGCACGTGTTTGTGCTCGACTAGCCTGCGGGATGCATCCTCTCGCACGTGTTTTTGCTCGACTAGCCATGCGCATCCCAAAAAACCTGCGCATGCGCATCCCAAAAAATCTGCGCATGCGCATCCCACAAAACCTGCGCATGCGCATCCCACAAAACCTCGCACGTGTTTGTGCTCGACTAGCCTGCGGGATGCATCATTTCGCACGTGTTTTTACTCGACTAGCCTGCGGGATGCATCCTCTCGCACGTGTTTTTACTCGACTACCCTGCGGGATGCATCCTCTCGCACGTGTATTTGCTCGACTAGCCATGCGCATCCCAAAAAACCTGCGAATGCGCGTCCCAAAAAATCTGCGCATGCGCATCCCACAAAACCTGCGCATGCGCATCCCACAAAACCTCGCACGTGTTTGTGCTCGACTAGCCTGCGGGATGCATCCTCTCGCACGTGTTTTTACTCGACTAGCCTGCGGGAAGCATCCTCTCGCACGTGTTTTTACTCGACTAGCCTGCGGGATGCATCCTCTCGCACGTGTTTTTACTCGACTAGCCTGCGGGATGCATCCTCTCGCTCGTGTTTTTACTCGACTAGCCTGCAGGATGCATCCTCTCGCACGTGTTTTTACTCGACTAGCCTGCGGGATGCATCCTCTCGCACGTGGTTTTGCTCGACTAGCCTGCGGGATGCATCCTCTCGCACGTGTTTTTGCTCGACTAGACTGCGGGATGCATCCTCTCGCACGTGTTTTTGCTCGACTAGCCTGCGGGATGCATCCTCTCGCACGTGTTTTTGCTCGACTAGCCTGCGGGATGCATCCTCTCGCACGTGTTTTTGCTCGACTAGCCTGCGGGATGCATCCTCTCGCACGTGTTTTTACTCGACTAGCCTGCGGGAAGCATCCTCTCGCACGTGTTTTTACTCGACTAGCCTGCGGGAAGCATCCTCTTGCACGTGTTTTTACTCGACTAGCCTGCGGGATGCATCCTCTCGCACGTGTTTTTACTCGACTACCCTGCGGGATGCATCCTCTCGCACGTGTATTTGCTCGACTAGCCATGCGCATCCCAAAAAACCTGCGCATGCGCATCCCACGAAACCTCGCAAGTGTTTTTACTCGACTAGCCTGCGGGATGCATCCTCTCGCACGTGTTTTTACTCGACTAGCCTGCGGGATGCATCCTCTCGCACGTGTTTTTACTCGACTAGCCTGCAGGATGCATCCTCTCACACGTGTTTTTACTCGACTAGCCTGCGGGATGCATCCTCTCGCACGTGTTTTTGCTCGACTAGCCTGCGGGATGCATCCTCTCGCACGTGTTTTTGCTCGACTAGCCTGCGGGATGCATCCTCTCGCACGTGTTTTTACTCGACTAGCCTGCGGGAAGCATCCTCTTGCACGTGTTTTTACTCGACTAGCATGCGGGATGCATCCTCTCGCACGTGTTTTTACTCGACTAGCCTGCGGGAAGCATCCTCTCGCACGTGTTTTTACTCGACTAGCCTGCGGGATGCATCCTCTCGCACGTGTTTTTACTCGACTAGCCTGCGGGAAGCATCCTCTTGCACGTGTTTCTACTCGACTAGCCTGCGGGATGCATCCTCTCGCACGTGTTTTTGCTCCACTAGCCATGCGCATCCCAAAAAACCTGCGCATGCGCATCCCAAGAAATCTGCGCATGCGCATCCCACAAAACCTGCGCATGCGCATCCCACAAAACCTCGCACGTGTTTGTGCTCGACTAGCCTGCGGGATGCATCCTTTCGCACGTGTTTTTACTCGACTAGCCTGCGGGATGCATCCTCTCGCACGTGTCTTTGCTCGACTAGCCTGCGGGATGCATCCTCTCGCACGTGTTTGTGCTCGACTAGCCTGCGGGATGCATCTTCTCGCACGTGTTTTTACTCGACTAGCCTGCGGGATGCATCCTCTCGCACGTGTTTTTGCTCGACTAGCCTGCGGGGTGCATCCTCTCGCACGTGTTTTTGCTCGACCAGCCTGCGGGATGCATCCTCTTGCACGTGTTTTTACTCGACTAGCATGCGGGATGCATCCTCTCGCACGTGTTTTTACTCGACTAGCCTGCGGGAAGCATCCTCTCGCACGTGTTTTTACTCGACTAGCCTGCGGGATGCATCCTCTCGCACGTGTTTTTACACGACTAGCCTGCGGGAAGCATCCCCTTGCACGTGTTTCTACTCGACTAGCCTGCGGGATGCATCCTCTCGCACGTGTTTTTACTCGACTAGCCTGCGGGATGCATCCTCTCGCACGTGTATTTGCTCGACTAGCCATGCGCATCCCAAAAAACCTGCGCATGCGCATCCCACGAAACCTGCGCATGCGCATCCCACGAAACCTCGCAAGTGTTTTTACTCGACTAGCCTGCGGGATGCATCCTCTCGCACGTGTTTTTGCTCGACTAGCCATGCGCATCCCAAAAAACCTGCGCATGCGCATCCCAAGAAATCTGCGCATGCGCATCCCACAAAACCTGCGCATGCGCATCCCACAAAACCTCGCACGTGTTTGTGCTCGACTAGCCTGCGGGATGCATCCTTTCGCACGTGTTTTTACTCGACTAGCCTGCGGGATGCATCCTCTCGCACGTGTTTTTGCTCGACTAGCCTGCGGGGTGCATCCTCTCGCACGTGTTTTTGCTCGACCAGCCTGCGGGATGCATCCTCTTGCACGTGTTTTTACTCGACTAGCATGCGGGATGCATCCTCTCGCACGTGTTTTTACTCGACTAGCCTGCGGGAAGCATCCTCTCGCACGTGTTTTTACTCGACTAGCCTGCGGGATGCATCCTCTCGCACGTGTTTTTACTCGACTAGCCTGCGGGAAGCATCCTCTTGCACGTGTTTCTACTCGACTAGCCTGCGGGATGCATCCTCTCGCACGTGTTTTTACTCGACTAGCCTGCGGGATGCATCCTCTCGCACGTGTATTTGCTCGACTAGCCATGCGCATCCCAAAAAACCTGCGCATGCGCATCCCACGAAACCTGCGCATGCGCATCCCACGAAACCTCGCAAGTGTTTTTACTCGACTAGCCTGCGGGATGCATCCTCTCGCACGTGTTTTTGCTCGACTAGCCATGCGCATCCCAAAAAACCTGCGCATGCGCATCCCAAGAAATCTGCGCATGCGCATCCCACAAAACCTGCGCATGCGCATCCCACAAAACCTCGCACGTGTTTGTGCTCGACTAGCCTGCGGGATGCATCCTTTCGCACGTGTTTTTACTCGACTAGCCTGCGGGATGCATCCTCTCGCACGTGTTTTTGCTCGACTAGCCTGCGGGATGCATCCTCTCGCACGTGTTTGTGCTCGACTAGCCTGCGGGATGCATCTTCTCGCACGTGTTTTTACTCGACTAGCCTGCGGGATGCATCCTCTCGCACGTGTTTTTGCTCGACTAGCCTGCGGGGTGCATCCTCTCGCACGTGTTTTTGCTCGACCAGCCTGCGGGATGCATCCTTTCGCACGTGTTTTTGCTCGACTAGCCTGCGGGATGCATCCTCTCGCACGTGTTTTTGCTCGCCTAGGCATGCGCATCCCAAAAAACCTGCGCATGCGCATCCCAAAAAACCTGCGCATGCGCATCCCACAAAACCTCGCACGTGTTTTTACTCGACTAGCCTGCGGGATGCATCCTCTCGCACGTGTTTTTGCTCGACTAGCCATGCGCATCCCAAAAAACCTGCGCATGCGCGTCCCAAAAAATCTGCGCATGCGCATCCCACAAAACCTGCGCATGCGCATCCCACAAAACCTCGCACGTGTTTGTGCTCGACTAGCCTGCGGGATGCATCCTTTCGCACGTGTTTGTGCTCGACTAGCCTGCGGGATGCATCCTTTCGCACGTGTTTTTACTCGACTAGCCTGCGGGATGCATCCTCTCGCACGTGTTTTTGCTCGACTAGGCATGCGCATCCCAAAAAACCTGCGCATGCGCATCCCACAAAACCTCGCACGTGTTTTTGCTCGACTAGCCTGCGGGATGCATCCTCTCGCACGTGTTTTTGCTCGACTAGCCTGCGGGATGCATCCTCTCGCACGTGTTTTTGCTCTACTAGCCATGCGCATCCCCAAAAAAAACCTGCGCATGCGCATCCCAAAAAATTTGCGCAATGCGCATCCCACAAAACCTGCGCATGCGCATCCCACAAAACCTCGCACGTGTTTGTGCTCGACTAGCCTGCGGGATGCATCCTTTCGCACGTGTTTTTACTCGACTAGCCTGCGGGAAGCATCCTCTCGCACGTGTTTTTACTCGACTAGCCTGCGGGATGCATCCTCTCGCACGTGTTTTTACTCGACTAGCCTGCGGGATGCATCCTCTCGCTCGTGTTTTTACTCGACTAGCCTGCAGGATGCATCCTCTCGCACGTGTTTTTACTCGACTAGCCTGCGGGATGCATCCTCTCGCACGTGTTTTTGCTCGACTAGCCTGCGGGGTGCATCCTCTCGCACGTGTTTTTGCTCGACCAGCCTGCGGGATGCATCCTTTCGCACGTGTTTTTGCTCGACTAGCCTGCGGGATGCATCCTCTCGCACGTGTTTTTGCTCGCCTAGGCATGCGCATCCCAAAAAACCTGCGCATGCGCATCCCACAAAACCTCGCACGTGTTTTTACTCGACTAGCCTGCGGGATGCATCCTCTCGCACGTGTTTTTGCTCGACTAGCCATGCGCATCCCAAAAAACCTGCGCATGCGCGTCCCAAAAAATCTGCGCATGCGCATCCCACAAAACCTGCGCATGCGCATCCCACAAAACCTCGCACGTGTTTGTGCTCGACTAGCCTGCGGGATGCATCCTTTCGCACGTGTTTGTGCTCGACTAGCCTGCGGGATGCATCCTTTCGCACGTGTTTTTACTCGACTAGCCTGCGGGATGCATCCTCTCGCACGTGTTTTTGCTCGACTAGGCATGCGCATCCCAAAAAACCTGCGCATGCGCATCCCACAAAACCTCGCACGTGTTTTTACTCGACTAGCCTGCGGGATGCATCCTCTCGCACGTGTTTTTGCTCGACTAGCCATGCGCATCCCAAAAAACCTGCGCATGCGCATCCCAAAAAACCTGCGCATGCGCATCCCACAAAACCTCGCACGTGTTTTTACTCGACTAGCCTGCGGGATGCATCCTCTCGCACGTGTTTTTGCTCGACTAGCCATGCGCATCCCAAAAAACCTGCGCATGCGCATCCCAAAAAATCTGCGCATATGCATCCCACAAAACCTGCGCATGCGCATCCCACAAAACCTCGCACGTGTTTGTGCTCGACTAGCCTGTGGGATGCATCCTTTCGCACGTGTTTTTGCTCGACTAGCCTGCGGGATGCATCCTCTCGCACGTGTTTTTGCTCGACTAGCCTGCGGGATGCATCCTCTCGCACGTGTTTTTGCTCTACTAGCCATGCGCATCCCAAAAAAAAACCTGCGCATGCGCATCCCAAAAAATTTGCGCAATGCGCATCCCACAAAACCTGCGCATGCGCATCCCACAAAACCTCGCACGTGTTTGTGCTCGACTAGCCTGCGGGATGCATCCTTTCGCACGTGTTTTTACTCGACTAGCCTGCGGGAAGCATCCTCTCGCACGTGTTTTTACTCGACTAGCCTGCGGGATGCATCCTCTCGCACGTGTTTTTACTCGACTAGCCTGCGGGATGCATCCTCTCGCTCGTGTTTTTACTCGACTAGCCTGCAGGATGCATCCTCTCGCACGTGTTTTTACTCGACTAGCCTGCGGGATGCATCCTCTCGCACGTGGTTTTGCTCGACTAGCCTGCGGGATGCATCCTCTCGCACGTGTTTTTGCTCGACTAGACTGCGGGATGCATCCTCTCGCACGTGTTTTTGCTCGACTAGCCTGCGGGATGCATCCTCTCGCACGTGTTTTTGCTCGACTAGCCTGCGGGATGCATCCTCTCGCACGTGTTTTTGCTCGACTAGCCTGCGGGATGCATCCTCTCGCACGTGTTTTTACTCGACTAGCCTGCGGGAAGCATCCTCTCGCACGTGTTTTTACTCGACTAGCCTGCGGGAAGCATCCTCTTGCACGTGTTTTTACTCGACTAGCCTGCGGGATGCATCCTCTCGCACGTGTTTTTACTCGACTACCCTGCGGGATGCATCCTCTCGCACGTGTATTTGCTCGACTAGCCATGCGCATCCCAAAAAACCTGCGCATGCGCATCCCACGAAACCTGCGCATGCGCATCCCACGAAACCTCGCAAGTGTTTTTACTCGACTAGCCTGCGGGATGCATCCTCTCGCACGTGTTTTTACTCGACTAGCCTGCGGGATGCATCCTCTCGCACGTGTTTTTACTCGACTAGCCTGCAGGATGCATCCTCTCACACGTGTTTTTACTCGACTAGCCTGCGGGATGCATCCTCTCGCACGTGTTTTTGCTCGACTAGCCTGCGGGATGCATCCTCTCGCACGTGTTTTTGCTCGACTAGCCTGCGGGATGCATCCTCTCGCACGTGTTTTTACTCGACTAGCCTGCGGGAAGCATCCTCTTGCACGTGTTTTTACTCGACTAGCATGCGGGATGCATCCTCTCGCACGTGTTTTTACTCGACTAGCCTGCGGGAAGCATCCTCTCGCACGTGTTTTTACTCGACTAGCCTGCGGGATGCATCCTCTCGCACGTGTTTTTACTCGACTAGCCTGCGGGAAGCATCCTCTTGCACGTGTTTCTACTCGACTAGCCTGCGGGATGCATCCTCTCGCACGTGTTTTTGCTCCACTAGCCATGCGCATCCCAAAAAACCTGCGCATGCGCATCCCAAGAAATCTGCGCATGCGCATCCCACAAAACCTGCGCATGCGCATCCCACAAAACCTCGCACGTGTTTGTGCTCGACTAGCCTGCGGGATGCATCCTTTCGCACGTGTTTTTACTCGACTAGCCTGCGGGATGCATCCTCTCGCACGTGTCTTTGCTCGACTAGCCTGCGGGATGCATCCTCTCGCACGTGTTTGTGCTCGACTAGCCTGCGGGATGCATCTTCTCGCACGTGTTTTTACTCGACTAGCCTGCGGGATGCATCCTCTCGCACGTGTTTTTGCTCGACTAGCCTGCGGGGTGCATCCTCTCGCGCGTGTTTTTGCTCGACCAGCCTGCGGGATGCATCCTCTTGCACGTGTTTTTACTCGACTAGCATGCGGGATGCATCCTCTCGCACGTGTTTTTACTCGACTAGCCTGCGGGAAGCATCCTCTCGCACGTGTTTTTACTCGACTAGCCTGCGGGATGCATCCTCTCGCACGTGTTTTTACTCGACTAGCCTGCGGGAAGCATCCTCTTGCACGTGTTTCTACTCGACTAGCCTGCGGGATGCATCCTCTCGCACGTGTTTTTACTCGACTAGCCTGCGGGATGCATCCTCTCGCACGTGTATTTGCTCGACTAGCCATGCGCATCCCAAAAAACCTGCGCATGCGCATCCCACGAAACCTGCGCATGCGCATCCCACGAAACCTCGCAAGTGTTTTTACTCGACTAGCCTGCGGGATGCATCCTCTCGCACGTGTTTTTGCTCGACTAGCCATGCGCATCCCAAAAAACCTGCGCATGCGCATCCCAAGAAATCTGCGCATGCGCATCCCACAAAACCTGCGCATGCGCATCCCACAAAACCTCGCACGTGTTTGTGCTCGACTAGCCTGCGGGATGCATCCTTTCGCACGTGTTTTTACTCGACTAGCCTGCGGGATGCATCCTCTCGCACGTGTTTTTGCTCGACTAGCCTGCGGGGTGCATCCTCTCGCACGTGTTTTTGCTCGACCAGCCTGCGGGATGCATCCTCTTGCACGTGTTTTTACTCGACTAGCATGCGGGATGCATCCTCTCGCACGTGTTTTTACTCGACTAGCCTGCGGGAAGCATCCTCTCGCACGTGTTTTTACTCGACTAGCCTGCGGGATGCATCCTCTCGCACGTGTTTTTACTCGACTAGCCTGCGGGAAGCATCCTCTTGCACGTGTTTCTACTCGACTAGCCTGCGGGATGCATCCTCTCGCACGTGTTTTTACTCGACTAGCCTGCGGGATGCATCCTCTCGCACGTGTATTTGCTCGACTAGCCATGCGCATCCCAAAAAACCTGCGCATGCGCATCCCACGAAACCTGCGCATGCGCATCCCACGAAACCTCGCAAGTGTTTTTACTCGACTAGCCTGCGGGATGCATCCTCTCGCACGTGTTTTTGCTCGACTAGCCATGCGCATCCCAAAAAACCTGCGCATGCGCATCCCAAGAAATCTGCGCATGCGCATCCCACAAAACCTGCGCATGCGCATCCCACAAAACCTCGCACGTGTTTGTGCTCGACTAGCCTGCGGGATGCATCCTTTCGCACGTGTTTTTACTCGACTAGCCTGCGGGATGCATCCTCTCGCACGTGTTTTTGCTCGACTAGCCTGCGGGATGCATCCTCTCGCACGTGTTTGTGCTCGACTAGCCTGCGGGATGCATCTTCTCGCACGTGTTTTTACTCGACTAGCCTGCGGGATGCATCCTCTCGCACGTGTTTTTGCTCGACTAGCCTGCGGGGTGCATCCTCTCGCACGTGTTTTTGCTCGACCAGCCTGCGGGATGCATCCTTTCGCACGTGTTTTTGCTCGACTAGCCTGCGGGATGCATCCTCTCGCACGTGTTTTTGCTCGCCTAGGCATGCGCATCCCAAAAAACCTGCGCATGCGCATCCCAAAAAACCTGCGCATGCGCATCCCACAAAACCTCGCACGTGTTTTTACTCGACTAGCCTGCGGGATGCATCCTCTCGCACGTGTTTTTGCTCGACTAGCCATGCGCATCCCAAAAAACCTGCGCATGCGCGTCCCAAAAAATCTGCGCATGCGCATCCCACAAAACCTGCGCATGCGCATCCCACAAAACCTCGCACGTGTTTGTGCTCGACTAGCCTGCGGGATGCATCCTTTCGCACGTGTTTGTGCTCGACTAGCCTGCGGGATGCATCCTTTCGCATGTGTTTTTACTCGACTAGCCTGCGGGATGCATCCTCTCGCACGTGTTTTTGCTCGACTAGGCATGCGCATCCCAAAAAACCTGCGCATGCGCATCCCACAAAACCTCGCACGTGTTTTTACTCGACTAGCCTGCGGGATGCATCCTCTCGCACGTGTTTTTGCTCGACTAGCCATGCGCATCCCAAAAAACCTGCGCATGCGCATCCCAAAAAACCTGCGCATGCGCATCCCACAAAACCTCGCACGTGTTTTTACTCGACTAGCCTGCGGGATGCATCCTCTCGCACGTGTTTTTGCTCGACTAGCCATGCGCATCCCAAAAAACCTGCGCATGCGCGTCCCAAAAAATCTGCGCATGCGCATCCCACAAAACCTGCGCATGCGCATCCCACAAAACCTCGCACGTGTTTGTGCTCGACTAGCCTGCGGGATGCATCCTTTCGCACGTGTTTTTACTCGACTAGCCTGCGGGATGCATCCTCTCGCACGTGTTTTTGCTCGACTAGGCATGCGCATCCCAAAAAACCTGCGCATGCGCATCCCACAAAACCTCGCACGTGTTTTTACTCGACTAGCCTGCGGGATGCATCCTCTCGCACGTGTTTTTGCTCGACTAGCCATGCGCATCCCAAAAAACCTGCGCATGCGCATCCCAAAAAATCTGCGCATATGCATCCCACAAAACCTGCGCATGCGCATCCCACAAAACCTCGCACGTGTTTGTGCTCGACTAGCCTGTGGGATGCATCCTTTCGCACGTGTTTTTGCTCGACTAGCCTGCGGGATGCATCCTCTCGCACGTGTTTTTGCTCGACTAGCCTGCGGGATGCATCCTCTCGCACGTGTTTTTGCTCTACTAGCCATGCGCATCCCAAAAAAAAACCTGCGCATGCGCATCCCAAAAAATTTGCGCAATGCGCATCCCACAAAACCTGCGCATGCGCATCCCACAAAACCTCGCACGTGTTTGTGCTCGACTAGCCTGCGGGATGCATCCTTTCGCACGTGTTTTTACTCGACTAGCCTGCGGGATGCATCCTCTCGCACGTGTTTTTGCTCGACTAGCCATGCGCATCCCAAAAAAACCTGCACATGCGCATCCCAAAAAACCTGCGCATGCGCATCCCACAAAACCTGCGCATGCGCATCCCACAAAACCTCGCACGTGTTTGTGCTCGACTAGCCTGCGGGATGCATCCTTTCGCACGTGTTTTTACTCGACTAGCCTGCGGGATGCATCCTCTCGCACGTGTTTTTGCTCGACTAGCCATGCGCATCCCAAAAAACCTGCGCATGCGCATCCCAAGAAATCTGCGCATGCGCATCCCACAAAACCTGCGCATGCGCATCCCACAAAACCTCGCACGTGTTTGTGCTCGACTAGCCTGCGGGATGCATCCTTTCGCACGTGTTTTTACTCGACTAGCCTGCGGGATGCATCCTCTCGCACGTGTTTTTGCTCGACTAGCCTGCGGGATGCATCCTCTCGCACGTGTTTGTGCTCGACTAGCCTGCGGGATGCATCTTCTCGCACGTGTTTTTACTCGACTAGCCTGCGGGATGCATCCTCTCGCACGTGTTTTTGCTCGAATAGCCTGCGGGGTGCATCCTCTCGCACGTGTTTGTGCTCGACTAGCCTGCGGGATGCATCTTCTCGCACGTGTTTTTACTCGACTAGCCTGCGGGATGCATCCTCTCGCACGTGTTTTTGCTCGACTAGCCTGCGGGGTGCATCCTCTCGCACGTGTTTTTGCTCGACCAGCCTGCGGGATGCATCCTTTCGCACGTGTTTTTGCTCGACTAGCCTGCGGGATGCATCCTCTCGCACGTGTTTTTGCTCGCCTAGGCATGCGCATCCCAAAAAACCTGCGCATGCGCATCCCACAAAACCTCGCACGTGTTTTTACTCGACTAGCCTGCGGGATGCATCCTCTCGCACGTGTTTTTGCTCGACTAGCCATGCGCATCCCAAAAAACCTGCGCATGCGCGTCCCAAAAAATCTGCGCATGCGCATCCCACAAAACCTGCGCATGCGCATCCCACAAAACCTCGCACGTGTTTGTGCTCGACTAGCCTGCGGGATGCATCCTTTCGCACGTGTTTGTGCTCGACTAGCCTGCGGGATGCATCCTTTCGCACGTGTTTTTACTCGACTAGCCTGCGGGATGCATCCTCTCGCACGTGTTTTTGCTCGACTAGGCATGCGCATCCCAAAAAACCTGCGCATGCGCATCCCACAAAACCTCGCACGTGTTTTTGCTCGACTAGCCTGCGGGATGCATCCTCTCGCACGTGTTTTTGCTCGACTAGCCTGCGGGATGCATCCTCTCGCACGTGTTTTTGCTCTACTAGCCATGCGCATCCCCAAAAAAAACCTGCGCATGCGCATCCCAAAAAATTTGCGCAATGCGCATCCCACAAAACCTGCGCATGCGCATCCCACAAAACCTCGCACGTGTTTGTGCTCGACTAGCCTGCGGGATGCATCCTTTCGCACGTGTTTTTACTCGACTAGCCTGCGGGAAGCATCCTCTCGCACGTGTTTTTACTCGACTAGCCTGCGGGATGCATCCTCTCGCACGTGTTTTTACTCGACTAGCCTGCGGGATGCATCCTCTCGCTCGTGTTTTTACTCGACTAGCCTGCAGGATGCATCCTCTCGCACGTGTTTTTACTCGACTAGCCTGCGGGATGCATCCTCTCGCACGTGTTTTTGCTCGACTAGCCTGCGGGGTGCATCCTCTCGCACGTGTTTTTGCTCGACCAGCCTGCGGGATGCATCCTTTCGCACGTGTTTTTGCTCGACTAGCCTGCGGGATGCATCCTCTCGCACGTGTTTTTGCTCGCCTAGGCATGCGCATCCCAAAAAACCTGCGCATGCGCATCCCACAAAACCTCGCACGTGTTTTTACTCGACTAGCCTGCGGGATGCATCCTCTCGCACGTGTTTTTGCTCGACTAGCCATGCGCATCCCAAAAAACCTGCGCATGCGCGTCCCAAAAAATCTGCGCATGCGCATCCCACAAAACCTGCGCATGCGCATCCCACAAAACCTCGCACGTGTTTGTGCTCGACTAGCCTGTGGGATGCATCCTTTCGCACGTGTTTGTGCTCGACTAGCCTGCGGGATGCATCCTTTCGCACGTGTTTTTACTCGACTAGCCTGCGGGATGCATCCTCTCGCACGTGTTTTTGCTCGACTAGGCATGCGCATCCCAAAAAACCTGCGCATGCGCATCCCACAAAACCTCGCACGTGTTTTTACTCGACTAGCCTGCGGGATGCATCCTCTCGCACGTGTTTTTGCTCGACTAGCCATGCGCATCCCAAAAAACCTGCGCATGCGCATCCCAAAAAACCTGCGCATGCGCATCCCACAAAACCTCGCACGTGTTTTTACTCGACTAGCCTGCGGGATGCATCCTCTCGCACGTGTTTTTGCTCGACTAGCCATGCGCATCCCAAAAAACCTGCGCATGCGCATCCCAAAAAATCTGCGCATATGCATCCCACAAAACCTGCGCATGCGCATCCCACAAAACCTCGCACGTGTTTGTGCTCGACTAGCCTGTGGGATGCATCCTTTCGCACGTGTTTTTGCTCGACTAGCCTGCGGGATGCATCCTCTCGCACGTGTTTTTGCTCGACTAGCCTGCGGGATGCATCCTCTCGCACGTGTTTTTGCTCTACTAGCCATGCGCATCCCAAAAAAAAACCTGCGCATGCGCATCCCAAAAAATTTGCGCAATGCGCATCCCACAAAACCTGCGCATGCGCATCCCACAAAACCTCGCACGTGTTTGTGCTCGACTAGCCTGCGGGATGCATCCTTTCGCACGTGTTTTTACTCGACTAGCCTGCGGGAAGCATCCTCTCGCACGTGTTTTTACTCGACTAGCCTGCGGGATGCATCCTCTCGCACGTGTTTTTACTCGACTAGCCTGCGGGATGCATCCTCTCGCTCGTGTTTTTACTCGACTAGCCTGCAGGATGCATCCTCTCGCACGTGTTTTTACTCGACTAGCCTGCGGGATGCATCCTCTCGCACGTGGTTTTGCTCGACTAGCCTGCGGGATGCATCCTCTCGCACGTGTTTTTGCTCGACTAGACTGCGGGATGCATCCTCTCGCACGTGTTTTTGCTCGACTAGCCTGCGGGATGCATCCTCTCGCTCGTGTTTTTACTCGACTAGCCTGCAGGATGCATCCTCTCGCACGTGTTTTTACTCGACTAGCCTGCGGGATGCATCCTCTCGCACGTGTTTTTACTCGACTAGCCTGCGGGAAGCATCCTCTCGCACGTGTTTTTACTCGACTAGCCTGCGGGAAGCATCCTCTTGCACGTGTTTTTACTCGACTAGCCTGCGGGATGCATCCTCTCGCACGTGTTTTTACTCGACTACCCTGCGGGATGCATCCTCTCGCACGTGTATTTGCTCGACTAGCCATGCGCATCCCAAAAAACCTGCGCATGCGCATCCCACGAAACCTGCGCATGCGCATCCCACGAAACCTCGCAAGTGTTTTTACTCGACTAGCCTGCGGGATGCATCCTCTCGCACGTGTTTTTACTCGACTAGCCTGCGGGATGCATCCTCTCGCACGTGTTTTTACTCGACTAGCCTGCAGGATGCATCCTCTCACACGTGTTTTTACTCGACTAGCCTGCGGGATGCATCCTCTCGCACGTGTTTTTGCTCGACTAGCCTGCGGGATGCATCCTCTCGCACGTGTTTTTGCTCGACTAGCCTGCGGGATGCATCCTCTCGCACGTGTTTTTACTCGACTAGCCTGCGGGAAGCATCCTCTTGCACGTGTTTTTACTCGACTAGCATGCGGGATGCATCCTCTCGCACGTGTTTTTACTCGACTAGCCTGCGGGAAGCATCCTCTCGCACGTGTTTTTACTCGACTAGCCTGCGGGATGCATCCTCTCGCACGTGTTTTTACTCGACTAGCCTGCGGGAAGCATCCTCTTGCACGTGTTTCTACTCGACTAGCCTGCGGGATGCATCCTCTCGCACGTGTTTTTGCTCCACTAGCCATGCGCATCCCAAAAAACCTGCGCATGCGCATCCCAAGAAATCTGCGCATGCGCATCCCACAAAACCTGCGCATGCGCATCCCACAAAACCTCGCACGTGTTTGTGCTCGACTAGCCTGCGGGATGCATCCTTTCGCACGTGTTTTTACTCGACTAGCCTGCGGGATGCATCCTCTCGCACGTGTCTTTGCTCGACTAGCCTGCGGGATGCATCCTCTCGCACGTGTTTGTGCTCGACTAGCCTGCGGGATGCATCTTCTCGCACGTGTTTTTACTCGACTAGCCTGCGGGATGCATCCTCTCGCACGTGTTTTTGCTCGACTAGCCTGCGGGGTGCATCCTCTCGCGCGTGTTTTTGCTCGACCAGCCTGCGGGATGCATCCTCTTGCACGTGTTTTTACTCGACTAGCATGCGGGATGCATCCTCTCGCACGTGTTTTTACTCGACTAGCCTGCGGGAAGCATCCTCTCGCACGTGTTTTTACTCGACTAGCCTGCGGGATGCATCCTCTCGCACGTGTTTTTACTCGACTAGCCTGCGGGAAGCATCCTCTTGCACGTGTTTCTACTCGACTAGCCTGCGGGATGCATCCTCTCGCACGTGTTTTTACTCGACTAGCCTGCGGGATGCATCCTCTCGCACGTGTATTTGCTCGACTAGCCATGCGCATCCCAAAAAACCTGCGCATGCGCATCCCACGAAACCTGCGCATGCGCATCCCACGAAACCTCGCAAGTGTTTTTACTCGACTAGCCTGCGGGATGCATCCTCTCGCACGTGTTTTTGCTCGACTAGCCATGCGCATCCCAAAAAACCTGCGCATGCGCATCCCAAGAAATCTGCGCATGCGCATCCCACAAAACCTGCGCATGCGCATCCCACAAAACCTCGCACGTGTTTGTGCTCGACTAGCCTGCGGGATGCATCCTTTCGCACGTGTTTTTACTCGACTAGCCTGCGGGATGCATCCTCTCGCACGTGTTTTTGCTCGACTAGCCTGCGGGGTGCATCCTCTCGCACGTGTTTTTGCTCGACCAGCCTGCGGGATGCATCCTCTTGCACGTGTTTTTACTCGACTAGCATGCGGGATGCATCCTCTCGCACGTGTTTTTACTCGACTAGCCTGCGGGAAGCATCCTCTCGCACGTGTTTTTACTCGACTAGCCTGCGGGATGCATCCTCTCGCACGTGTTTTTACTCGACTAGCCTGCGGGAAGCATCCTCTTGCACGTGTTTCTACTCGACTAGCCTGCGGGATGCATCCTCTCGCACGTGTTTTTACTCGACTAGCCTGCGGGATGCATCCTCTCGCACGTGTATTTGCTCGACTAGCCATGCGCATCCCAAAAAACCTGCGCATGCGCATCCCACGAAACCTGCGCATGCGCATCCCACGAAACCTCGCAAGTGTTTTTACTCGACTAGCCTGCGGGATGCATCCTCTCGCACGTGTTTTTGCTCGACTAGCCATGCGCATCCCAAAAAACCTGCGCATGCGCATCCCAAGAAATCTGCGCATGCGCATCCCACAAAACCTGCGCATGCGCATCCCACAAAACCTCGCACGTGTTTGTGCTCGACTAGCCTGCGGGATGCATCCTTTCGCACGTGTTTTTACTCGACTAGCCTGCGGGATGCATCCTCTCGCACGTGTTTTTGCTCGACTAGCCTGCGGGATGCATCCTCTCGCACGTGTTTGTGCTCGACTAGCCTGCGGGATGCATCTTCTCGCACGTGTTTTTACTCGACTAGCCTGCGGGATGCATCCTCTCGCACGTGTTTTTGCTCGACTAGCCTGCGGGGTGCATCCTCTCGCACGTGTTTTTGCTCGACCAGCCTGCGGGATGCATCCTTTCGCACGTGTTTTTGCTCGACTAGCCTGCGGGATGCATCCTCTCGCACGTGTTTTTGCTCGCCTAGGCATGCGCATCCCAAAAAACCTGCGCATGCGCATCCCAAAAAACCTGCGCATGCGCATCCCACAAAACCTCGCACGTGTTTTTACTCGACTAGCCTGCGGGATGCATCCTCTCGCACGTGTTTTTGCTCGACTAGCCATGCGCATCCCAAAAAACCTGCGCATGCGCGTCCCAAAAAATCTGCGCATGCGCATCCCACAAAACCTGCGCATGCGCATCCCACAAAACCTCGCACGTGTTTGTGCTCGACTAGCCTGCGGGATGCATCCTTTCGCACGTGTTTGTGCTCGACTAGCCTGCGGGATGCATCCTTTCGCATGTGTTTTTACTCGACTAGCCTGCGGGATGCATCCTCTCGCACGTGTTTTTGCTCGACTAGGCATGCGCATCCCAAAAAACCTGCGCATGCGCATCCCACAAAACCTCGCACGTGTTTTTACTCGACTAGCCTGCGGGATGCATCCTCTCGCACGTGTTTTTGCTCGACTAGCCATGCGCATCCCAAAAAACCTGCGCATGCGCATCCCAAAAAACCTGCGCATGCGCATCCCACAAAACCTCGCACGTGTTTTTACTCGACTAGCCTGCGGGATGCATCCTCTCGCACGTGTTTTTGCTCGACTAGCCATGCGCATCCCAAAAAACCTGCGCATGCGCGTCCCAAAAAATCTGCGCATGCGCATCCCACAAAACCTGCGCATGCGCATCCCACAAAACCTCGCACGTGTTTGTGCTCGACTAGCCTGCGGGATGCATCCTTTCGCACGTGTTTTTACTCGACTAGCCTGCGGGATGCATCCTCTCGCACGTGTTTTTGCTCGACTAGGCATGCGCATCCCAAAAAACCTGCGCATGCGCATCCCACAAAACCTCGCACGTGTTTTTACTCGACTAGCCTGCGGGATGCATCCTCTCGCACGTGTTTTTGCTCGACTAGCCATGCGCATCCCAAAAAACCTGCGCATGCGCATCCCAAAAAATCTGCGCATATGCATCCCACAAAACCTGCGCATGCGCATCCCACAAAACCTCGCACGTGTTTGTGCTCGACTAGCCTGTGGGATGCATCCTTTCGCACGTGTTTTTGCTCGACTAGCCTGCGGGATGCATCCTCTCGCACGTGTTTTTGCTCGACTAGCCTGCGGGATGCATCCTCTCGCACGTGTTTTTGCTCTACTAGCCATGCGCATCCCAAAAAAAAACCTGCGCATGCGCATCCCAAAAAATTTGCGCAATGCGCATCCCACAAAACCTGCGCATGCGCATCCCACAAAACCTCGCACGTGTTTGTGCTCGACTAGCCTGCGGGATGCATCCTTTCGCACGTGTTTTTACTCGACTAGCCTGCGGGATGCATCCTCTCGCACGTGTTTTTGCTCGACTAGCCATGCGCATCCCAAAAAACCTGCACATGCGCATCCCAAAAAACCTGCGCATGCGCATCCCACAAAACCTGCGCATGCGCATCCCACAAAACCTCGCACGTGTTTGTGCTCGACTAGCCTGCGGGATGCATCCTTTCGCACGTGTTTTTACTCGACTAGCCTGCGGGATGCATCCTCTCGCACGTGTTTTTGCTCGACTAGCCATGCGCATCCCAAAAAACCTGCGCATGCGCATCCCAAGAAATCTGCGCATGCGCATCCCACAAAACCTGCGCATGCGCATCCCACAAAACCTCGCACGTGTTTGTGCTCGACTAGCCTGCGGGATGCATCCTTTCGCACGTGTTTTTACTCGACTAGCCTGCGGGATGCATCCTCTCGCACGTGTTTTTGCTCGACTAGCCTGCGGGATGCATCCTCTCGCACGTGTTTGTGCTCGACTAGCCTGCGGGATGCATCTTCTCGCACGTGTTTTTACTCGACTAGCCTGCGGGATGCATCCTCTCGCACGTGTTTTTGCTCGAATAGCCTGCGGGGTGCATCCTCTCGCACGTGTTTTTGCTCGACCAGCCTGCGGGATGCATCCTTTCGCACGTGTTTTTGCTCGACTAGCCTGCGGGATGCATCCTCTCGCACGTGTTTTTGCTCGCCTAGGCATGCGCATCCCAAAAAACCTGCGCATGCGCATCCCAAAAAACCTGCGCATGCGCATCCCACAAAACCTCGCACGTGTTTTTACTCGACTAGCCTGCGGGATGCATCCTCTCGCACGTGTTTTTGCTCGACTAGCCATGCGCATCCCAAAAAACCTGCGCATGCGCGTCCCAAAAAATCTGCGCATGCGCATCCCACAAAACCTGCGCATGCGCATCCCACAAAACCTCGCACGTGTTTGTGCTCGACTAGCCTGCGGGATGCATCCTTTCGCACGTGTTTTTACTCGACTAGCCTGCGGGATGCATCCTCTCGCACGTGTCTTTGCTCGACTAGCCTGCGGGATGCATCCTCTCGCACGTGTTTGTGCTCGACTAGCCTGCGGGATGCATCTTCTCGCACGTGTTTTTACTCGACTAGCCTGCGGGATGCATCCTCTCGCACGTGTTTTTGCTCGACTAGCCTGCGGGGTGCATCCTCTCGCACGTGTTTTTGCTCGACCAGCCTGCGGGATGCATCCTCTTGCACGTGTTTTTACTCGACTAGCATGCGGGATGCATCCTCTCGCACGTGTTTTTACTCGACTAGCCTGCGGGAAGCATCCTCTCGCACGTGTTTTTACTCGACTAGCCTGCGGGATGCATCCTCTCGCACGTGTTTTTACTCGACTAGCCTGCGGGAAGCATCCTCTTGCACGTGTTTCTACTCGACTAGCCTGCGGGATGCATCCTCTCGCACGTGTTTTTACTCGACTAGCCTGCGGGATGCATCCTCTCGCACGTGTATTTGCTCGACTAGCCATGCGCATCCCAAAAAACCTGCGCATGCGCATCCCACGAAACCTGCGCATGCGCATCCCACGAAACCTCGCAAGTGTTTTTACTCGACTAGCCTGCGGGATGCATCCTCTCGCACGTGTTTTTGCTCGACTAGCCATGCGCATCCCAAAAAACCTGCGCATGCGCATCCCAAGAAATCTGCGCATGCGCATCCCACAAAACCTGCGCATGCGCATCCCACAAAACCTCGCACGTGTTTGTGCTCGACTAGCCTGCGGGATGCATCCTTTCGCACGTGTTTTTACTCGACTAGCCTGCGGGATGCATCCTCTCGCACGTGTTTTTGCTCGACTAGCCTGCGGGATGCATCCTCTCGCACGTGTTTGTGCTCGACTAGCCTGCGGGATGCATCTTCTCGCACGTGTTTTTACTCGACTAGCCTGCGGGATGCATCCTCTCGCACGTGTTTTTGCTCGACTAGCCTGCGGGGTGCATCCTCTCGCACGTGTTTTTGCTCGACCAGCCTGCGGGATGCATCCTTTCGCACGTGTTTTTGCTCGACTAGCCTGCGGGATGCATCCTCTCGCACGTGTTTTTGCTCGCCTAGGCATGCGCATCCCAAAAAACCTGCGCATGCGCATCCCAAAAAACCTGCGCATGCGCATCCCACAAAACCTCGTCGTGTTTTTACTCGACTAGCCTGCGGGATGCATCCTCTCGCACGTGTTTTTGCTCGACTAGCCATGCGCATCCCAAAAAACCTGCGCATGCGCGTCCCAAAAAATCTGCGCATGCGCATCCCACAAAACCTGCGCATGCGCATCCCACAAAACCTCGCACGTGTTTGTGCTCGACTAGCCTGCGGGATGCATCCTTTCGCACGTGTTTTTACTCGACTAGCCTGCGGGATGCATCCTCTCGCACGTGTTTTTGCTCGACTAGCCTGCGGGATGCATCCTCTCGCACGTGTTTGTGCTCGACTAGCCTGCGGGATGCATCTTCTCGCACGTGTTTTTACTCGACTAGCCTGCGGGATGCATCCTCTCGCACGTGTTTTTGCTCGACTAGCCTGCGGGGTGCATCCTCTCGCACGTGTTTTTGCTCGACCAGCCTGCGGGATGCATCCTTTCGCACGTGTTTTTGCTCGACTAGCCTGCGGGATGCATCCTCTCGCACGTGTTTTTGCTCGCCTAGGCATGCGCATCCCAAAAAACCTGCGCATGCGCATCCCAAAAAACCTGCGCATGCGCATCCCACAAAACCTCGCACGTGTTTTTACTCGACTAGCCTGCGGGATGCATCCTCTCGCACGTGTTTTTGCTCGACTAGCCATGCGCATCCCAAAAAACCTGCGCATGCGCGTCCCAAAAAATCTGCGCATGCGCATCCCACAAAACCTGCGCATGCGCATCCCACAAAACCTCGCACGTGTTTGTGCTCGACTAGCCTGCGGGATGCATCCTTTCGCACGTGTTTTTACTCGACTAGCCTGCGGGATGCATCCTCTCGCACGTGTTTTTGCTCGACTAGCCATGCGCATCCCAAAAAACCTGCGCATGCGCATCCCAAGAAATCTGCGCATGCGCATCCCACAAAACCTGCGCATGCGCATCCCACAATACCTCGCACGTGTTTGTGCTCGACTAGCCTGCGGGATGCATCCTTTCGCACGTGTTTTTACTCGACTAGCCTGCGGGATGCATCCTCTCGCACGTGTTTTTGCTCGACTAGCCTGCGGGATGCATCCTCTCGCACGTGTTTGTGCTCGACTAGCCTGCGGGATGCATCTTCTCGCACGTGTTTTTACTCGACTAGCCTGCGGGATGCATCCTCTCGCACGTGTTTTTGCTCGACTAGCCTGCGGGGTGCATCCTCTCGCACGTGTTTTTGCTCGACCAGCCTGCGGGATGCATCCTTTCGCACGTGTTTTTGCTCGACTAGCCTGCGGGATGCATCCTCTCGCACGTGTTTTTGCTCGCCTAGGCATGCGCATCCCAAAAAACCTGCGCATGCGCATCCCAAAAAACCTGCGCATGCGCATCCCACAAAACCTCGCACGTGTTTTTACTCGACTAGCCTGCGGGATGCATCCTCTCGCACGTGTTTTTGCTCGACTAGCCATGCGCATCCCAAAAAACCTGCGCATGCGCGTCCCAAAAAATCTGCGCATGCGCATCCCACAAAACCTGCGCATGCGCATCCCACAAAACCTCGCACGTGTTTGTGCTCGACTAGCCTGCGGGATGCATCCTTTCGCACGTGTTTTTACTCGACTAGCCTGCGGGATGCATCCTCTCGCACGTGTCTTTGCTCGACTAGCCTGCGGGATGCATCCTCTCGCACGTGTTTGTGCTCGACTAGCCTGCGGGATGCATCTTCTCGCACGTGTTTTTACTCGACTAGCCTGCGGGATGCATCCTCTCGCACGTGTTTTTGCTCGACTAGCCTGCGGGGTGCATCCTCTCGCACGTGTTTTTGCTCGACCAGCCTGCGGGATGCATCCTCTTGCACGTGTTTTTACTCGACTAGCATGCGGGATGCATCCTCTCGCACGTGTTTTTACTCGACTAGCCTGCGGGAAGCATCCTCTCGCACGTGTTTTTACTCGACTAGCCTGCGGGATGCATCCTCTCGCACGTGTTTTTACTCGACTAGCCTGCGGGAAGCATCCTCTTGCACGTGTTTCTACTCGACTAGCCTGCGGGATGCATCCTCTCGCACGTGTTTTTACTCGACTAGCCTGCGGGATGCATCCTCTCGCACGTGTATTTGCTCGACTAGCCATGCGCATCCCAAAAAACCTGCGCATGCGCATCCCACGAAACCTGCGCATGCGCATCCCACGAAACCTCGCAAGTGTTTTTACTCGACTAGCCTGCGGGATGCATCCTCTCGCACGTGTTTTTGCTCGACTAGCCATGCGCATCCCAAAAAACCTGCGCATGCGCATCCCAAGAAATCTGCGCATGCGCATCCCACAAAACCTGCGCATGCGCATCCCACAAAACCTCGCACGTGTTTGTGCTCGACTAGCCTGCGGGATGCATCCTTTCGCACGTGTTTTTACTCGACTAGCCTGCGGGATGCATCCTCTCGCACGTGTTTTTGCTCGACTAGCCTGCGGGATGCATCCTCTCGCACGTGTTTGTGCTCGACTAGCCTGCGGGATGCATCTTCTCGCACGTGTTTTTACTCGACTAGCCTGCGGGATGCATCCTCTCGCACGTGTTTTTGCTCGACTAGCCTGCGGGGTGCATCCTCTCGCACGTGTTTTTGCTCGACCAGCCTGCGGGATGCATCCTTTCGCACGTGTTTTTGCTCGACTAGCCTGCGGGATGCATCCTCTCGCACGTGTTTTTGCTCGCCTAGGCATGCGCATCCCAAAAAACCTGCGCATGCGCATCCCAAAAAACCTGCGCATGCGCATCCCACAAAACCTCGTCGTGTTTTTACTCGACTAGCCTGCGGGATGCATCCTCTCGCACGTGTTTTTGCTCGACTAGCCATGCGCATCCCAAAAAACCTGCGCATGCGCGTCCCAAAAAATCTGCGCATGCGCATCCCACAAAACCTGCGCATGCGCATCCCACAAAACCTCGCACGTGTTTGTGCTCGACTAGCCTGCGGGATGCATCCTCTCGCACGTGTTTTTACTCGACTAGCCTGCGGGATGCATCCTCTCGCACGTGTTTTTGCTCGACTAGGCATGCGCATCCCAAAAAACCTGCGCATGCGCATCCCACAAAACCTCGCACGTGTTTTTACTCGACTAGCCTGCGGGATGCATCCTCTCGCACGTGTTTTTGCTCGACTAGCCATGCGCATCCCAAAAAACCTGCGCATGCGCATCCCACAAAACCTGCGCATGCGCATCCCACAAAACCTCGCACGTGTTTGTGCTCGACTAGCCTGCGGGATGCATCCTTTCGCACGTGTTTTTGCTCGACTAGCCTGCGGGATGCATCCTCTCGCACGTGTTTTTACTCGACTAGCCTGCGGGATGCATCCTCTCGCACGTGTTTTTGCTCGACTAGCCATGCGCATCCCAAAAAACCTGCACATGCGCATCCCAAAAAACCTGCGCATGCGCATCCCACAAAACCTGCGCATGCGCATCCCACAAAACCTGCGCATGCGCATCCCACAAAACCTGCGCATGCGCATCCCACAAAACCTGCGCATGCGCATCCCACAAAACCTCGCACGTGTTTTTACTCGACTAGCCTGCGGGATGCATCCTCTCGCACGTGTTTTTACTCGACTAGCCTGCGGGATGCATCCTCTCGCACGTGTTTTTACTCGACTAGCCTGCGGGATGCATCCTCTCGCACGTGTTTTTACTTAACTAGCCTGCGGGATGCATCCTCTCGCACGTGTTTTTACTTAACTAGCCTGCGGGATGCATCCTCTCGCACGTGTTTTTGCTCGACTAGGCATGCGCATCCCAAAAAACCTGCGCATGCGCATCCCAAAAAACCTGCGCATGCGCATCCCACAAAACCTCGTCGTGTTTTTACTCGACTAGCCTGCGGGATGCATCCTCTCGCACGTGTTTTTGCTCGACTAGCCATGCGCATCCCAAAAAACCTGCGCATGCGCGTCCCAAAAAATCTGCGCATGCGCATCCCACAAAACCTGCGCATGCGCATCCCACAAAACCTCGCACGTGTTTGTGCTCGACTAGCCTGCGGGATGCATCCTTTCGCACGTGTTTTTACTCGACTAGCCTGCGGGATGCATCCTCTCGCACGTGTTTTTGCTCGACTAGGCATGCGCATCCCAAAAAACCTGCGCATGCGCATCCCACAAAACCTCGCACGTGTTTTTACTCGACTAGCCTGCGGGATGCATCCTCTCGCACGTGTTTTTGCTCGACTAGCCATGCGCATCCCAAAAAACCTGCGCATGCGCGTCCCAAAAAATCTGCGCATGCGCATCCCACAAAACCTCGCACGTGTTTGTGCTCGACTAGCCTGCGGGATGCATCCTCTCGCACGTGTTTTTACTCGACTAGCCTGCGGGATGCATCCTCTCGCACGTGTTTTTGCTCGACTAGCCTGCGGGATGCATCCTCTCGCACGTGTTTTTACTTAACTAGCCTGCGGGATGCATCCTCTCGCACGTGTTTTTGCTCGACTAGCCATGCGCATCCCAAAAAACCTGCGCATGCGCATCCCAAAAATCTGCGCATGCGCATCCCACAAAACCTGCGCATGCGCATCCCACAAAACCTCGCACGTGTTTGTGCTCGACTAGCCTGCGGGATGCATCCTTTCGCACGTGTTTTTACTCGACTAGCCTGCGGGATGCATCCTCTCGCACGTGTTTGTGCTCGACTAGCCTGCGGGATGCATCCTCTCGCACGTGTTTTTGCTCGACTAGCCTGCGGGATGCATCCTCTCGCACGTGTTTTTACTCGACTAGCCTGCGGGATGCATCCTCTCGCACGTGTTTTTGCTCGACTAGCCATGCGCATCCCAAAAAACCTGCGCATGCGCATCCCAAAAAACCTGCGCATGCGCATCCCACAAAACCTGCGTATGCGCATCCCACAAAACCTCGCACGTGTTTTTACTCGACTAGCCTGCGGGATGCATCCTCTCGCACGTGTTTTTGCTCGACTAGCCATGCGCATCCCAAAAAACCTGCGCATGCGCGTCCCAAAAAATCTGCGCATGCGCATCCCACAAAACCTGCGCATGCGCATCCCACAAAACCTCGCACGTGTTTGTGCTCGACTAGCCTGCGGGATGCATCCTTTCGCACGTGTTTTTACTCGACTAGCCTGCGGGATGCATCCTCTCGCACGTGTTTTTGCTCGACTAGGCATGCGCATCCCAAAAACCTGCGCATGCGCATCCCACAAAACCTCGCACGTGTTTTTACTCGACTAGCCTGCGGGATGCATCCTCTCGCACGTGTTTTTGCTCGACTAGCCATGCGCATCCCAAAAAACCTGCGCATGCGCATCCCAAAAAACCTGCGCATGCGCATCCCAAAAAACCTGCGCATGCGCATCCCACAAAACCTGCGTATGCGCATCCCACAAAACCTCGCACGTGTTTTTACTCGACTAGCCTGCGGGATGCATCCTCTCGCACGTGTTTTTGCTCGACTAGCCATGCGCATCCCAAAAAACCTGCGCATGCGCATCCCAAAAAACCTGCGCATGCGCATCCCAAAAAACCTGCGCATGCGCATCCCACAAAACCTGCGTATGCGCATCCCACAAAACCTCGCACGTGTTTTTACTCGACTAGCCTGCGGGATGCATCCTCTCGCACGTGTTTTTGCTCGACTAGCCATGCGCATCCCAAAAAACCTGCGCATGCGCGTCCCAAAAAATCTGCGCATGCGCATCCCACAAAACCTACCACATGCGCATCCCACAAAACCTCGCACGTGTTTGTGCTCGACTAGCCTGCGGGATGCATCCTTTCGCACGTGTTTTTGCTCGACTAGGCATGCGCATCCCAAAAAACCTGCGCATGCGCATCCCAAAAAACCTGCGCATGCGCATCCCACAAAACCTCGCACGTGTTTTTACTCGACTAGCCTGCGGGATGCATCCTCTCGCACGTGTTTTTGCTCGACTAGCCATGCGCATCCCAAAAAACCTGCGCATGCGCGTCCCAAAAGATCTGCGCATGCGCATCCCACAAAACCTGCGCATGCGCATCCCACAAAACCTCGCACGTGTTTGTGCTCGACTGTCTGCGGGATGCATCCTTTCGCACGTGTTTTTACTCGACTAGCCTGCGGGATGCATCCTCTCGCACGTGTTTTTGCTCGACTAGGCATGCGCATCCCAAAAAACCTGCGCATGCGCATCCCACAAAACCTCGCACGTGTTTTTACTCGACTAGCCTGCGGGATGCATCCTCTCGCACGTGTTTTTGCTCGACTAGCCATGCGCATCCCAAAAAACCTGCGCATGCGCATCCCAAAAAATCTGCGCATGCGCATCCCACAAAACCTGCGCATGCGCATCCCACAAAACCTCGCACGTGTTTGTGCTCGACTAGCCTGCGGGATGCATCCTTTCGCACGTGTTTTTACTCGACTAGCCTGCGGGATGCATCCTCTCGCACGTGTTTTTGCTCGACTAGCCTGCGGGATGCATCCTCTCGCACGTGTTTTTGCTCTACTAGCCATGCGCATCTCAAAAAAAAACCTGCGCATGCGCATCCCAAAAAATTTGCGCAATGTGCATCCCACAAAACCTGCGCATGCGCATCCCACAAAACCTCGCACGTGTTTGTGCTCGACTAGCCTGCGGGATGCATCCTTTCGCACGTGTTTTTACTCGACTAGCCTGCGGGATGCATCCTCTCGCACGTGTTTTTGCTCGACTAGCCTGCGGGATGCATCCTCTCGCACGTGTTTTTACTCGACTAGCCTGCGGGAAGCATCCTCTTGCACGTGTTTCTACTCGACTAGCCTGCGGGATGCATCCTCTCGCACGTGTTTTTACTCGACTAGCCTGCGGGATGCATCCTCTCGCACGTGTATTTGCTCGACTAGCCATGCGCATCCCAAAAAACCTGCGCATGCGCATCCCACGAAACATGCGCATGCGCATCCCACGAAACCTCGCAAGTGTTTTTACTCGACTAGCCTGCGGGATGCATCCTCTCGCACGTGTTTTTGCTCGACTAGCCATGCGCATCCCAAAAAACCTGCGCATGCGCATCCCAAGAAATCTGCGCATGCGCATCCCACAAAACCTGCGCATGCGCATCCCACAAAACCTCGCACGTGTTTGTGCTCGACTAGCCTGCGGGATGCATCCTTTCGCACGTGTTTTTACTCGACTAGCCTGCGGGATGCATCCTCTCGCACGTGTTTTTGCTCGACTAGCCTGCGGGATGCATCCTCTCGCACGTGTTTGTGCTCGACTAGCCTGCGGGATGCATCTTCTCGCACGTGTTTTTACTCGACTAGCCTGCGGGATGCATCCTCTCGCACGTGTTTTTGCTCGACTAGCCTGCGGGGTGCATCCTCTCGCACGTGTTTTTGCTCGACCAGCCTGCGGGATGCATCCTTTCGCACGTGTTTTTGCTCGACTAGCCTGCGGGATGCATCCTCTCGCACGTGTTTTTGCTCGCCTAGGCATGCGCATCCCAAAAAACCTGCGCATGCGCATCCCACAAAACCTCGCACGTGTTTTTACTCGACTAGCCTGCGGGATGCATCCTCTCGCACGTGTTTTTGCTCGACTAGCCATGCGCATCCCAAAAAACCTGCGCATGCGCATCCCAAAAAATCTGCGCATGCGCATCCCACAAAACCTGCGCATGCGCATCCCACAAAACCTCGCACGTGTTTGTGCTCGACTAGCCTGCGGGATGCATCCTTTCGCACGTGTTTTTACTCGACTAGCCTGCGGGATGCATCCTCTCGCACGTGTTTTTGCTCGACTAGCCTGCGGGATGCATCCTCTCGCACGTGTTTGTGCTCGACTAGCCTGCGGGATGCATCTTCTCGCACGTGTTTTTACTCGACTAGCCTGCGGGATGCATCCTCTCGCACGTGTTTTTGCTCGACTATCCTGCGGGGTGCATCCTCTCGCACGTGTTTTTGCTCGACCAGCCTGCGGGATGCATCCTTTCGCACGTGTTTTTGCTCGACTAGCCTGCGGGATGCATCCTCTCGCACGTGTTTTTGCTCGCCTAGGCATGCGCATCCCAAAAAACCTGCGCATGCGCATCCCACAAAACCTCGCACGTGTTTTTACTCGACTAGCCTGCGGGATGCATCCTCTCGCACGTGTTTTTGCTCGACTAGCCATGCGCATCCCAAAAAACCTGCGCATGCGCGTCCCAAAAAATCTGCGCATGCGCATCCCACAAAACCTGCGCATGCGCATCCCACAAAACCTGCGCATGCGCATCCCACAAAACCTCGCACGTGTTTGTGCTCGACTAGCCTGCGGGATGCATCCTTTCGCACGTGTTTTTACTCGACTAGCCTGCGGGATGCATCCTCTCGCACGTGTTTTTGCTCGACTAGCCTGCGGGATGCATCCTCTCGCACGTGTTTTTGCTCTACTAGCCATGCGCATCCCAAAAAAAAACCTGCGCATGCGCATCCCAAAAAATTTGCGCCTGCGCATCCCACAAAACCTCGCACGTGTTTTTACTCGACTAGCCTGCGGGATGCATCCTCTCGCACGTGTTTTTGCTCGACTAGCCATGCGCATCCCAAAAAACCTGCGCATGCGCGTCCCAAAAAATCTGCGCATGCGCATCCCACAAAACCTCGCACGTGTTTGTGCTCGACTAGCCTGCGGGATGCATCCTCTCGCACGTGTTTTTACTCGACTAGCCTGCGGGATGCATCCTCTCGCACGTGTTTTTGCTCGACTAGCCTGCGGGATGCATCCTCTCGCACGTGTTTTTGCTCTACTAGCCATGCGCATCCCAAAAAAAACCTGCGCATGCGCATCCCAAAAAATTTGCGCAATGCGCATCCCACAAAACCTGCGCATGCGCATCCCACAAAACCTCGCACGTGTTTGTGCTCGACTAGCCTGCGGGATGCATCCTTTCGCACGTGTTTTTACTCGACTAGCCTGCGGGATGCATCCTCTCGCACGTGTTTTTGCTCGACTAGCCTGCGGGATGCATCCTCTCGCACGTGTTTGTGCTCGACTAGCCTGCGGGATGCATCCTCTCGCACGTGTTTTTACTCGACTAGCCTGCGGGATGCATCCTCTCGCACGTGTTTTTACTTAACTAGCCTGCGGAATGCATCCTCTCGCACGTGTTTTTGCTCGACTAGCCATGCGCATCCCAAAAAACCTGCGCATGCGCATCCCAAAAATCTGCGCATGCGCATCCCACAAAACCTGCGCATGCGCATCCCACAAAACCTCGCACGTGTTTGTGCTCGACTAGCCTGCGGGATGCATCCTTTCGCACGTGTTTTTACTCGACTAGCCTGCGGGATGCATCCTCTCGCACGTGTTTGTGCTCGACTAGCCTGCGGGATGCATCCTCTCGCACGTGTTTTTGCTCGACTAGCCTGCGGGATGCATCCTCTCGCACGTGTTTTTACTCGACTAGCCTGCGGGATGCATCCTCTCGCACGTGTTTTTGCTCGACTAGCCATGCGCATCCCAAAAAACCTGCGCATGCGCATCCCAAAAAACCTGCGCATGCGCATCCCAAAAAACCTGCGCATGCGCATCCCACAAAACCTGCGTATGCGCATCCCACAAAACCTCGCACGTGTTTTTACTCGACTAGCCTGCGGGATGCATCCTCTCGCACGTGTTTTTGCTCGACTAGCCATGCGCATCCCAAAAAACCTGCGCATGCGCGTCCCAAAAAATCTGCGCATGCGCATCCCACAAAACCTGCGCATGCGCATCCCACAAAACCTCGCACGTGTTTGTGCTCGACTAGCCTGCGGGATGCATCCTTTCGCACGTGTTTTTACTCGACTAGCCTGCGGGATGCATCCTCTCGCACGTGTTTTTGCTCGACTAGGCATGCGCATCCCAAAAACCTGCGCATGCGCATCCCACAAAACCTCGCACGTGTTTTTACTCGACTAGCCTGCGGGATGCATCCTCTCGCACGTGTTTTTGTTCGACTAGCCATGCGCATCCCAAAAAACCTGCGCATGCGCATCCCAAAAAACCTGCGCATGCGCATCCCAAAAAACCTGCGCATGCGCATCCCACAAAACCTGCGTATGCGCATCCCACAAAACCTCGCACGTGTTTTTACTCGACTAGCCTGCGGGATGCATCCTCTCGCACGTGTTTTTGCTCGACTAGCCATGCGCATCCCAAAAAACCTGCGCATGCGCATCCCAAAAAACCTGCGCATGCGCATCCCAAAAAACCTGCGCATGCGCATCCCACAAAACCTGCGTATGCGCATCCCACAAAACCTCGCACGTGTTTTTACTCGACTAGCCTGCGGGATGCATCCTCTCGCACGTGTTTTTGCTCGACTAGCCATGCGCATCCCAAAAAACCTGCGCATGCGCGTCCCAAAAAATCTGCGCATGCGCATCCCACAAAACCTGCACATGCGCATCCCACAAAACCTCGCACGTGTTTGTGCTCGACTAGCCTGCGGGATGCATCCTTCCGCACGTGTTTTTACTCGACTAGCCTGCGGGATGCATCCTCTCGCACGTGTTTTTGCTCGCCTAGGCATGCGCATCGCAAAAAACCTGCGCATGCGCATCCCAAAAAACCTGCGCATGCGCATCCCACAAAACCTCGCACGTGTTTTTACTCGACTAGCCTGCGGGATGCATCCTCTCGCACGTGTTTTTGCTCGACTAGCCATGCGCATCCCAAAAAACCTGCGCATGCGCGTCCCAAAAAATCTGCGCATGCGCATCCCACAAAACCTGCGCATGCGCATCCCACAAAACCTGCGCATGCGCATCCCACAAAACCTCGCACGTGTTTGTGCTCGACTAGCCTGCGGGATGCATCCTTTCGCACGTGTTTTTACTCGACTAGCCTGCGGGATGCATCCTCTCGCACGTGTTTTTGCTCGCCTAGGCATGCGCATCGCAAAAAACCTGCGCATGCGCATCCCAAAAAACCTGCGCATGCGCATCCCACAAAACCTCGCACGTGTTTTTACTCGACTAGCCTGCGGGATGCATCCTCTCGCACGTGTTTTTGCTCGACTAGCCATGCGCATCCCAAAAAACCTGCGCATGCGCGTCCCAAAAAATCTGCGCATGCGCATCCCACAAAACCTGCGCATGCGCATCCCACAAAACCTCGCACGTGTTTGTGCTCGACTGCCTGCGGGATGCATCCTTTCGCACGTGTTTTTACTCGACTAGCCTGCGGGATGCATCCTTTCGCACGTGTTTTTACTCGACTAGCCTGCGGGATGCATCCTCTCGCACGTGTTTTTGCTCGACTAGGCATGCGCATCCCAAAAAACCTGCGCATGCGCATCCCACAAAACCTCGCACGTGTTTTTACTCGACTAGCCTGCGGGATGCATCCTCTCGCACGTGTTTTTGCTCGACTAGCCATGCGCATCCCAAAAAACCTGCGCATGCGCATCCCAAAAAATCTGCGCATGCGCATCCCACAAAACCTGCGCATGCGCATCCCACAAAACCTCGCACGTGTTTGTGCTCGACTAGCCTGCGGGATGCATCCTTTCGCACGTGTTTTTACTCGACTAGCCTGCGGGATGCATCCTCTCGCACGTGTTTTTGCTCGACTAGCCTGCGGGATGCATCCTCTCGCACGTGTTTTTGCTCTACTAGCCATGCGCATCCCAAAAAAAAACCTGCGCATGCGCATCCCAAAAAATTTGCGCAATGTGCATCCCACAAAACCTGCGCATGCGCATCCCACAAAACCTCGCACGTGTTTGTGCTCGACTAGCCTGCGGGATGCATCCTTTCGCACGTGTTTTTACTCGACTAGCCTGCGGGATGCATCCTCTCGCACGTGTTTTTGCTCGACTAGCCTGCGGGATGCATCCTCTCGCACGTGTTTGTGCTCGACTAGCCTGCTTGATGCATCCTCTCGCACGTGTTTTTACTCGACTAGCCTGCGGGATGCATCCTCTCGCACGTGATTTTGCTCGACTAGCCTGCGGGATGCATCCTCTCGCACGTGTATTTGCTCGACTAGCCATGCGCATCCCAAAAAACCTGCGCATGCGCATCCCACGAAACCTGCGCATGCGCATCCCACGAAACCTCGCAAGTGTTTTTACTCGACTAGCCTGCGGGATGCATCCTCTCGCACGTGTTTTTACTCGACTAGCCTGCGGGATGCATCCTCTCGCACGTGTTTTTACTCGACTAGCCTGCGGGATGCATCCTCTCGCACGTGTTTTTACTCGACTAGCCTGCAGGATGCATCCTCTCGCACGTGTTTTTACTCGACTAGCCTGCGGGATGCATCCTCTCGCACGTGTTTTTGCTCGACTAGCCTGCGGGATGCATCCTATCGCACGTGTTTTTGCTCGACTAGCCTGCGGGATGCATCCTCTCGCACGTGTTTTTACTCGACTAGCCTGCGGGAAGCATCCTCTTGCACGTGTTTTTACTCGACTAGCATGCGGGATGCATCCTCTCGCACGTGTTTTTACTCGACTAGCCTGCGGGAAGCATCCTCTCGCACGTGTTTTTACTCGACTAGCCTGCGGGATGCATCCTCTCGCACGTGTTTTTACTCGACTAGCCTGCGGGATGCATCCTCTCGCACGTGTTTTTGCTCGACTAGCCTGCGGGATGCATCCTCTCGCACGTGTTTTTGCTCGACTAGCCTGCGGGATGCACCCTCTCGCACGTGTTTTTACTCGACTAGCCTGCGGGAAGCATCCTCTTGCACGTGTTTTTACTCGACTAGCATGCGGGATGCATCCTCTCGCACGTGTTTTTACTCGACTAGCCTGCGGGAAGCATCCTCTCGCACGTGTTTTTACTCGACTAGCCTGCGGGATGCATCCTCTCGCACGTGTTTTTACTCGACTAGCCTGCGGGAAGCATCCTCTTGCACGTGTTTCTACTCGACTAGCCTGCGGGATGCATCCTCTCGCACGTGTTTTTACTCGACTAGCCTGCGGGATGCATCCTCTCGCACGTGTTTTTACTCGACTACCCTGCGGGATGCATCCTCTCGCACGTGTATTTGCTCGACTAGCCATGCGCATCCCAAAAAACCTGCGCATGCGCATCCCACGAAACCTGCGCATGCGCATCCCACGAAACCTCGCAAGTGTTTTTACTCGACTAGCCTGCGGGATGCATCCTCTCGCACGTGTTTGTGCTCGACTAGCCTGCGGGATGCATCCTCTCGCACGTGTTTTTGCTCGACTAGCCTGCGGGATGCATCCTCTCGCACGTGTTTTTACTCGACTAGCCTGCGGGATGCATCCTCTCGCACGTGTTTTTGCTCGACTAGCCATGCGCATCCCAAAAAACCTGCGCATGCGCATCCCAAAAAACCTGCGCATGCGCATCCCAAAAAACCTGCGCATGCGCATCCCACAAAACCTGCGTATGCGCATCCCACAAAACCTCGCACGTGTTTTTACTCGACTAGCCTGCGGGATGCATCCTCTCGCACGTGTTTTTGCTCGACTAGCCATGCGCATCCCAAAAAACCTGCGCATGCGCGTCCCAAAAAATCTGCGCATGCGCATCCCACAAAACCTGCGCATGCGCATCCCACAAAACCTCGCACGTGTTTGTGCTCGACTAGCCTGCGGGATGCATCCTTTCGCATGTGTTTTTACTCGACTAGCCTGCGGGATGCATCCTCTCGCACGTGTTTTTGCTCGACTAGGCATGCGCATCCCAAAAACCTGCGCATGCGCATCCCACAAAACCTCGCACGTGTTTTTACTCGACTAGCCTGCGGGATGCATCCTCTCGCACGTGTTTTTGCTCGACTAGCCATGCGCATCCCAAAAAACCTGCGCATGCGCATCCCAAAAAACCTGCGCATGCGCATCCCAAAAAACCTGCGCATGCGCATCCCACAAAACCTGCGTATGCGCATCCCACAAAACCTCGCACGTGTTTTTACTCGACTAGCCTGCGGGATGCATCCTCTAGCACGTGTTTTTGCTCGACTAGCCATGCGCATCCCAAAAAACCTGCGCATGCGCATCCCAAAAAACCTGCGCATGCGCATCCCAAAAAACCTGCGCATGCGCATCCCACAAAACCTGCGTATGCGCATCCCACAAAACCTCGCACGTGTTTTTACTCGACTAGCCTGCGGGATGCATCCTCTCGCACGTGTTTTTGCTCGACTAGCCATGCGCATCCCAAAAAACCTGCGCATGCGCGTCCCAAAAAATCTGCGCATGCGCATCCCACAAAACCTGCACATGCGCATCCCACAAAACCTCGCACGTGTTTGTGCTCGACTAGCCTGCGGGATGCATCCCTTCGCACGTGTTTTTACTCGACTAGCCTGCGGGATGCATCCTCTCGCACGTGTTTTTGCTCGCCTAGGCATGCGCATCGCAAAAAACCTGCGCATGCGCATCCCAAAAAACCTGCGCATGCGCATCCCACAAAACCTCGCACGTGTTTTTACTCGACTAGCCTGCGGGATGCATCCTCTCGCACGTGTTTTTGCTCGACTAGCCATGCGCATCCCAAAAAACCTGCGCATGCGCGTCCCAAAAAATCTGCGCATGCGCATCCCACAAAACCTGCGCATGCGCATCCCACAAAACCTCGCACGTGTTTGTGCTCGACTGCCTGCGGGATGCATCCTCTCGCACGTGTTTTTGCTCGACTAGCCATGCGCATCCCAAAAAACCTGCGCATGCGCATCCCACAAAACCTCGCACGTGTTTGTGCTCGACTAGGCATGCGCATCCCAAAAAACCTGCGCATGCGCATCCCACAAAACCTCGCACGTGTTTTTACTCGACTAGCCTGCGGGATGCATCCTCTCGCACGTGTTTTTGCTCGACTAGCCATGCGCATCCCAAAAAACCTGCGCATGCGCATCCCAAAAAATCTGCGCATGCGCATCCCACAAAACCTGCGCATGCGCATCCCACAAAACCTCGCACGTGTTTGTGCTCGACTAGCCTGCGGGATGCATCCTTTCGCACGTGTTTTTACTCGACTAGCCTGCGGGATGCATCCTCTCGCACGTGTTTTTGCTCGACTAGCCTGCGGGATGCATCCTCTCGCACGTGTTTTTGCTCTACTAGCCATGCGCATCCCAAAAAAAAACCTGCGCATGCGCATCCCAAAAAATTTGCGCAATGTGCATCCCACAAAACCTGCGCATGCGCATCCCACAAAACCTCGCACGTGTTTGTGCTCGACTAGCCTGCGGGATGCATCCTTTCGCACGTGTTTTTACTCGACTAGCCTGCGGGATGCATCCTCTCGCACGTGTTTTTGCTCGACTAGCCTGCGGGATGCATCCTCTCGCACGTGTTTGTGCTCGACTAGCCTGCTTGATGCATCCTCTCGCACGTGTTTTTACTCGACTAGCCTGCGGGATGCATCCTCTCGCACGTGATTTTGCTCGACTAGCCTGCGGGATGCATCCTCTCGCACGTGTATTTGCTCGACTAGCCATGCGCATCCCAAAAAACCTGCGCATGCGCATCCCACGAAACCTGCGCATGCGCATCCCACGAAACCTCGCAAGTGTTTTTACTCGACTAGCCTGCGGGATGCATCCTCTCGCACGTGTTTTTACTCGACTAGCCTGCGGGATGCATCCTCTCGCACGTGTTTTTACTCGACTAGCCTGCGGGATGCATCCTCTCGCACGTGTTTTTACTCGACTAGCCTGCAGGATGCATCCTCTCGCACGTGTTTTTACTCGACTAGCCTGCGGGATGCATCCTCTCGCACGTGTTTTTGCTCGACTAGCCTGCGGGATGCATCCTCTCGCACGTGTTTTTGCTCGACTAGCCTGCGGGATGCATCCTCTCGCACGTGTTTTTACTCGACTAGCCTGCGGGAAGCATCCTCTTGCACGTGTTTTTACTCGACTAGCATGCGGGATGCATCCTCTCGCACGTGTTTTTACTCGACTAGCCTGCGGGAAGCATCCTCTCGCACGTGTTTTTACTCGACTAGCCTGCGGGATGCATCCTCTCGCACGTGTTTTTACTCGACTAGCCTGCGGGATGCATCCTCTCGCACGTGTTTTTGCTCGACTAGCCTGCGGGATGCATCCTCTCGCACGTGTTTTTGCTCGACTAGCCTGCGGGATGCATCCTCTCGCACGTGTTTTTACTCGACTAGCCTGCGGGAAGCATCCTCTTGCACGTGTTTTTACTCGACTAGCATGCGGGATGCATCCTCTCGCACGTGTTTTTACTCGACTAGCCTGCGGGAAGCATCCTCTCGCACGTGTTTTTACTCGACTAGCCTGCGGGATGCATCCTCTCGCACGTGTTTTTACTCGACTAGCCTGCGGGAAGCATCCTCTTGCACGTGTTTCTACTCGACTAGCCTGCGGGATGCATCCTCTCGCAAGTGTTTTTACTCGACTAGCCTGCGGGATGCATCCTCTCGCACGTGTTTTTACTCGACTACCCTGCGGGATGCATCCTCTCGCACGTGTATTTGCTCGACTAGCCATGCGCATCCCAAAAAACCTGCGCATGCGCATCCCACGAAACCTGCGCATGCGCATCCCACGAAACCTCGCAAGTGTTTTTACTCGACTAGCCTGCGGGATGCATCCTCTCGCACGTGGTTTTACTCGACTAGCCTGCGGGATGCATCCTCTCGCACGTGTTTTTACTCGACTAGCCTGCAGGATGCATCCTCTCGCACGTGTTTTTACTCGACTAGCCTGCGGGATGCATCCTCTCGCACGTGTTTTTGCTCGACCAGCCTGCGGGATGCATCCTCTCGCACGTGTTTTTGCTCGACTAGCCTGCGGGATGCATCCTCTCGCACGTGTTTTTACTCGACTAGCCTGCGGGAAGCATCCTCTTGCACGTGTTTTTACTCGACTAGCATGCGGGATGCATCCTCTCGCACGTGTTTTTACTCGACTAGCCTGCGGGAAGCATCCTCTCGCACGTGTTTTTACTCGACTAGCCTGCGGGATGCATCCTCTCGCACGTGTTTTTACTCGACTAGCCTGCGGGAAGCATCCTCTTGCACGTGTTTCTACTCGACTAGCCTGCGGGATGCATCCTCTCGCACGTGTTTTTACTCGACTAGCCTGCGGGATGCATCTTCTCGCACGTGTTTTTACTCGACTACCCTGCGGGATGCATCCTCTCGCACGTGTATTTGCTCGACTAGCCATGCGCATCCCAAAAAACCTGCGCATGCGCATCCCACGAAACCTGCGCATGCGCATCCCACGAAACCTCGCAAGTGTTTTTACTCGACTAGCCTGCGGGATGCATCCTCTCGCACGTGTTTTTGCTCGACTAGCCATGCGCATCCCAAAAAACCTGCGCATGCGCATCCCAAGAAATCTGCGCATGCGCATCCCACAAAACCTGCGCATGCGCATCCCACAAAACCTCGCACGTGTTTGTGCTCGACTAGCCTGCGGGATGCATCCTTTCGCACGTGTTTTTACTCGACTAGCCTGCGGGATGCATCCTCTCGCACGTGTTTTTACTCGACTAGCCTGCGGGAAGCATCCTCTTGCACGTGTTTTTACTCGACTAGCATGCGGGATGCATCCTCTCGCACGTGTTTTTACTCGACTAGCCTGCGGGAAGCATCCTCTCGCACGTGTTTTTACTCGACTAGCCTGCGGGATGCATCCTCTCGCACGTGTTTTTACTCGACTAGCCTGCGGGATGCATCCTCTCGCACGTGTTTTTGCTCGACTAGCCTGCGGGATGCATCCTCTCGCACGTGTTTTTGCTCGACTAGCCTGCGGGATGCATCCTCTCGCACGTGTTTTTACTCGACTAGCCTGCGGGAAGCATCCTCTTGCACGTGTTTTTACTCGACTAGCATGCGGGATGCATCCTCTCGCACGTGTTTTTACTCGACTAGCCTGCGGGAAGCATCCTCTCGCACGTGTTTTTACTCGACTAGCCTGCGGGATGCATCCTCTCGCACGTGTTTTTACTCGACTAGCCTGCGGGAAGCATCCTCTTGCACGTGTTTCTACTCGACTAGCCTGCGGGATGCATCCTCTCGCACGTGTTTTTACTCGACTAGCCTGCGGGATGCATCCTCTCGCACGTGTTTTTACTCGACTACCCTGCGGGATGCATCCTCTCGCACGTGTATTTGCTCGACTAGCCATGCGCATCCCAAAAAACCTGCGCATGCGCATCCCACGAAACCTGCGCATGCGCATCCCACGAAACCTCGCAAGTGTTTTTACTCGACTAGCCTGCGGGATGCATCCTCTCGCACGTGTTTTTACTCGACTAGCCTGCGGGATGCATCCTCTCGCACGTGTTTTTACTCGACTAGCCTGCAGGATGCATCCTCTCGCACGTGTTTTTACTCGACTAGCCTGCGGGATGCATCCTCTCGCACGTGTTTTTGCTCGACCAGCCTGCGGGATGCATCCTCTCGCACGTGTTTTTGCTCGACTAGCCTGCGGGATGCATCCTCTCGCACGTGTTTTTACTCGACTAGCCTGCGGGAAGCATCCTCTTGCACGTGTTTTTACTCGACTAGCATGCGGGATGCATCCTCTCGCACGTGTTTTTACTCGACTAGCCTGCGGGAAGCATCCTCTCGCACGTGTTTTTACTCGACTAGCCTGCGGGATGCATCCTCTCGCACGTGTTTTTACTCGACTAGCCTGCGGGAAGCATCCTCTTGCACGTGTTTCTACTCGACTAGCCTGCGGGATGCATCCTCTCGCACGTGTTTTTACTCGACTAGCCTGCGGGATGCATCTTCTCGCACGTGTTTTTACTCGACTACCCTGCGGGATGCATCCTCTCGCACGTGTATTTGCTCGACTAGCCATGCGCATCCCAAAAAACCTGCGCATGCGCATCCCACGAAACCTCGCAAGTGTTTTTACTCGACTAGCCTGCGGGATGCATCCTCTCGCACGTGTTTTTGCTCGACTAGCCATGCGCATCCCAGAAAACCTGCGCATGCGCATCCCAAGAAATCTGCGCATGCGCATCCCACAAAACCTGCGCATGCGCATCCCACAAAACCTCGCACGTGTTTGTGCTCGACTAGCCTGCGGGATGCATCCTTTCGCACGTGTTTTTACTCGACTAGCCTGCGGGATGCATCCTCTCGCACGTGTTTTTGCTCGACTAGCCTGCGGGATGCATCCTCTCGCACGTGTTTGTGCTCGACTAGCCTGCGGGATGCATCCTTTCGCACGTGTTTTTACTCGACTAGCCTGCGGGATGCATCCTCTCGCACGTGTTTTTGCTCGACTAGCCTGCGGGATGCATCCTCTCGCACGTGTTTTTGCTCGACTAGCCTGCGGGATGCATCCTCTCGCACGTGTTTTTGCTCGACTAGCCTGCGGGATGCATCCTCTCGCACGTGTTTTTACTCGACTAGCCTGCGGGAAGCATCCTCTTGCACGTGTTTTTACTCGACTAGCATGCGGGATGCATCCTCTCGCACGTGTTTTTACTCGACTAGCCTGCGGGAAGCATCCTCTCGCACGTGTTTTTACTCGACTAGCCTGCGGGATGCATCCTCTCGCACGTGTTTTTACTCGACTAGCCTGCGGGAAGCATCCTCTTGCACGTGTTTCTACTCGACTAGCCTGCGGGATGCATCCTCTCGCACGTGTTTTTACTCGACTAGCCTGCGGGATGCATCCTCTCGCACGTGTTTTTACTCGACTACCCTGCGGGATGCATCCTCTCGCACGTGTATTTGCTCGACTAGCCATGCGCATCCCAAAAAACCTGCGCATGCGCATCCCACGAAACCTGCGCATGCGCATCCCACGAAACCTCGCAAGTGTTTTTACTCGACTAGCCTGCGGGATGCATCCTCTCGCACGTGTTTTTACTCGACTAGCCTGCGGGATGCATCCTCTCGCACGTGTTTTTACTCGACTAGCCTGCAGGATGCATCCTCTCGCACGTGTTTTTACTCGACTAGCCTGCGGGATGCATCCTCTCGCACGTGTTTTTGCTCGACCAGCCTGCGGGATGCATCCTCTCGCACGTGTTTTTGCTCGACTAGCCTGCGGGATGCATCCTCTCGCACGTGTTTTTACTCGACTAGCCTGCGGGAAGCATCCTCTTGCACGTGTTTTTACTCGACTAGCATGCGGGATGCATCCTCTCGCACGTGTTTTTACTCGACTAGCCTGCGGGAAGCATCCTCTCGCACGTGTTTTTACTCGACTAGCCTGCGGGATGCATCCTCTCGCACGTGTTTTTACTCGACTAGCCTGCGGGAAGCATCCTCTTGCACGTGTTTCTACTCGACTAGCCTGCGGGATGCATCCTCTCGCACGTGTTTTTACTCGACTAGCCTGCGGGATGCATCTTCTCGCACGTGTTTTTACTCGACTACCCTGCGGGATGCATCCTCTCGCACGTGTATTTGCTCGACTAGCCATGCGCATCCCAAAAAACCTGCGCATGCGCATCCCACGAACCTGCGCATGCGCATCCCACGAAACCTCGCAAGTGTTTTTACTCGACTAGCCTGCGGGATGCATCCTCTCGCACGTGTTTTTGCTCGACTAGCCATGCGCATCCCAAAAAACCTGCGCATGCGCATCCCAAGAAATCTGCGCATGCGCATCCCACAAAACCTGCGCATGCGCATCCCACAAAACCTGCGCATGCGCATCCCACAAAACCTCGCACGTGTTTGTGCTCGACTAGCCTGCGGGATGCATCCTTTCGCACGTGTTTTTACTCGACTAGCCTGCGGGATGCATCCTCTCGCACGTGTTTTTACTCGACTAGCCTGCGGGAAGCATCCTCTTGCACGTGTTTTTACTCGACTAGCATGCGGGATGCATCCTCTCGCACGTGTTTTTACTCGACTAGCCTGCGGGAAGCATCCTCTCGCACGTGTTTTTACTCGACTAGCCTGCGGGATGCATCCTCTCGCACGTGTTTTTACTCGACTAGCCTGCGGGATGCATCCTCTCGCACGTGTTTTTGCTCGACTAGCCTGCGGGATGCATCCTCTCGCACGTGTTTTTGCTCGACTAGCCTGCGGGATGCATCCTCTCGCACGTGTTTTTACTCGACTAGCCTGCGGGAAGCATCCTCTTGCACGTGTTTTTACTCGACTAGCATGCGGGATGCATCCTCTCGCACGTGTTTTTACTCGACTAGCCTGCGGGAAGCATCCTCTCGCACGTGTTTTTACTCGACTAGCCTGCGGGATGCATCCTCTCGCACGTGTTTTTACTCGACTAGCCTGCGGGAAGCGTCCTCTTGCACGTGTTTCTACTCGACTAGCCTGCGGGATGCATCCTCTCGCACGTGTTTTTACTCGACTAGCCTGCGGGATGCATCCTCTCGCACGTGTTTTTACTCGACTACCCTGCGGGATGCATCCTCTCGCACGTGTATTTGCTCGACTAGCCATGCGCATCCCAAAAAACCTGCGCATGCGCATCCCACGAAACCTGCGCATGCGCATCCCACGAAACCTCGCAAGTGTTTTTACTCGACTAGCCTGCGGGATGCATCCTCTCGCACGTGTTTTTACTCGACTAGCCTGCGGGATGCATCCTCTCGCACGTGTTTTTACTCGACTAGCCTGCAGGATGCATCCTCTCGCACGTGTTTTTACTCGACTAGCCTGCGGGATGCATCCTCTCGCACGTGTTTTTGCTCGACCAGCCTGCGGGATGCATCCTCTCGCACGTGTTTTTGCTCGACTAGCCTGCGGGATGCATCCTCTCGCACGTGTTTTTACTCGACTAGCCTGCGGGAAGCATCCTCTTGCACGTGTTTTTACTCGACTAGCATGCGGGATGCATCCTCTCGCACGTGTTTTTACTCGACTAGCCTGCGGGAAGCATCCTCTCGCACGTGTTTTTACTCGACTAGCCTGCGGGATGCATCCTCTCGCACGTGTTTTTACTCGACTAGCCTGCGGGAAGCATCCTCTTGCACGTGTTTCTACTCGACTAGCCTGCGGGATGCATCCTCTCGCACGTGTTTTTACTCGACTAGCCTGCGGGATGCATCTTCTCGCACGTGTTTTTACTCGACTACCCTGCGGGATGCATCCTCTCGCACGTGTATTTGCTCGACTAGCCATGCGCATCCCAAAAAACCTGCGCATGCGCATCCCACGAAACCTGCGCATGCGCATCCCACGAAACCTCGCAAGTGTTTTTACTCGACTAGCCTGCGGGATGCATCCTCTCGCACGTGTTTTTGCTCGACTAGCCATGCGCATCCCAAAAAACCTGCGCATGCGCATCCCAAGAAATCTGCGCATGCGCATCCCACAAAACCTGCGCATGCGCATCCCACAAAACCTCGCACGTGTTTGTGCTCGACTAGCCTGCGGGATGCATCCTTTCGCACGTGTTTTTACTCGACTAGCCTGCGGGATGCATCCTCTCGCACGTGTTTTTCCTCGACTAGCCTGCGGGATGCATCCTCTCGCACGTGTTTGTGCTCGACTAGCCTGCGGGATGCATCCTTTCGCACGTGTTTTTACTCGACTAGCCTGCGGGATGCATCCTCTCGCACGTGTTTTTGCTCGACTAGCCTGCGGGATGCATCCTCTCGCACGTGTTTGTGCTCGACTAGCCTGCGGGATGCATCTTCTCGCACGTGTTTTTACTCGACTAGCCTGCGGGATGCATCCTCTCGCACGTGTTTTTGCTCGACTAGCCTGCGGGGTGCATCCTCTCGCACGTGTTTTTGCTCGACCAGCCTGCGGGATGCATCCTTTCGCACGTGTTTTTGCTCGACTAGCCTGCGGGATGCATCCTCTCGCACGTGTTTTTGCTCGCCTAGGCATGCGCATCCCAAAAAACCTGCGCATGCGCATCCCAAAAAACCTGCGCATGCGCATCCCACAAAACCTCGCACGTGTTTTTACTCGACTAGCCTGCGGGATGCATCCTCTCGCACGTGTTTTTGCTCGACTAGCCATGCGCATCCCAAAAACCTGCGCATGCGCGTCCCAAAAAATCTGCGCATGCGCATCCCACAAAACCTGCGCATGCGCATCCCACAAAACCTCGCACGTGTTTGTGCTCGACTAGCCTGCGGGATGCATCCTTTCGCACGTGTTTTTACTCGACTAGCCTGCGGGATGCATCCTCTCGCACGTGTTTTTGCTCGACTAGCCTGCGGGATGCATCCTCTCGCACGTGTTTTTGCTCTACTAGCCATGCGCATCCCAAAAAAAATCCTGCGCATGCGCATCCCAAAAAATTTGCGCAATGCGCATCCCACAAAACCTGCGCATGCGCATCCCACAAAACCTCGCACGTGTTTGTGCTCGACTAGCCTGCGGGATGCATCCTTTCGCACGTGTTTTTACTCGACTAGCCTGCGGGATGCATCCTCTTGCACGTGTTTTTGCTCGACTACCCTGCGGGATGCATCCTCTCGCACGTGTTTTTGCTCGACTAGCCATGCGCATCCCAAAAACCTGCGCATGCGCATCCCACAAAACCTGCGTATGCGCATCCCACAAAACCTCGCACGTGTTTTTACTCGACTAGCCTGCGGGATGCATCCTCTCGCACGTGTTTTCACTCGACTAGCCTGCGGGATGCATCCTCTCGCACGTGTTTTTGCTCGACTAGCCATGCGCATCCCAAAAAACCTGCGCATGCGCATCCCACAAAACCTGCGCATGCGCATCCCACAAAACCTCGCACGTGTTTTTACTCGACTAGCCTGCGGGATGCATCCTCTCGCACGTGTTTTTACTCGACTAGCCTGCGGGATGCATCCTCTCGCACGTGTTTTTACTCGACTAGCCTGCGGGATGCATCCTCTCGCACGTGTTTTTACTCGTCTAGGCTGCGGGATGCATCGTCTCGCACGTGTTTTTATTCGACTAGCCTGCGGGATGCATCCTCTCGCACGTGTTTTTACTCCACTAGCCTGCGGGATGCATCCTCTCGCACGTGTTTTTACTCGACTAGCCTGCGGGAAGCATCCTCTCGCACGTGTTTTTACTCGACTAGCCTGCGGGATGCATCCTCTCGCACGTGTTTTTACTCGACTACCCTGCGGGATGCATCCTCTCGCACGTGTATTTGCTCGACTAGCCTGCGGGATGCATCCTCTCGCACGTGTTTTTACTCGACTAGCCTGCGGGAAGCATCCTCTTGCACGTGTTTTTACTCGACTAGCATGCGGGATGCATCCTCTCGCACGTGTTTTTACTCGACTAGCCTGCGGGAAGCATCCTCTCGCACGTGTTTTTACTCGACTAGCCTGCGGGATGCATCCTCTCGCACGTGTTTTTACTCGACTAGCCTGCGGGAAGCATCCTCTTGCACGTGTTTCTACTCGACTAGCCTGCGGGATGCATCCTCTCGCACGTGTTTTTACTCGACTAGCCTGCGGGATGCATCCTCTCGCACGTGTTTTTACTCGACTACCCTGCGGGATGCATCCTCTCGCACGTGTATTTGCTCGACTAGCCATGCGCATCCCAAAAAACCTGCGCATGCGCATCCCACGAAACCTGCGCATGCGCATCCCACGAAACCTCGCAAGTGTTTTTACTCGACTAGCCTGCGGGATGCATCCTCTCGCACGTGTTTTTGCTCGACTAGCCATGCGCATCCCAAAAAACCTGCGCATGCGCATCCCAAGAAATCTGCGCATGCGCATCCCACAAAACCTGCGCATGCGCATCCCACAAAACCTCGCACGTGTTTGTGCTCGACTAGCCTGCGGGATGCATCCTTTCGCACGTGTTTTTACTCGACTAGCCTGCGGGATGCATCCTCTCGCACGTGTTTTTGCTCGACTAGCCTGCGGGATGCATCCTCTCGCACGTGTTTGTGCTCGACTAGCCTGCGGGATGCATCTTCTCGCACGTGTTTTTACTCGACTAGCCTGCGGGATGCATCCTCTCGCACGTGTTTTTGCTCGACTAGCCATGCGCATCCCAAAAAACCTGCGCATGCGCATCCCAAAAAATCTGCGCATGCGCATCCCACAAAACCTGCGCATGCGCATCCCACAAAACCTCGCACGTGTTTGTGCTCGACTAGCCTGCGGGATGCATCCTTTCGCACGTGTTTTTACTCGACTAGCCTGCGGGATGCATCCTCTCGCACGTGTTTGTGCTCGACTAGCCTGCGGGATGCATCCTTTCGCACGTGTTTTTACTCGACTAGCCTGCGGGATGCATCCTCTCGCACGTGTTTTTGCTCGACTAGCCTGCGGGATGCATCCTCTCGCACGTGTTTGTGCTCGACTAGCCTGCGGGATGCATCTTCTCGCACGTGTTTTTACTCGACTAGCCTGCGGGATGCATCCTCTCGCACGTGTTTTTGCTCGACTAGCCTGCGGGGTGCATCCTCTCGCACGTGTTTTTGCTCGACCAGCCTGCGGGATGCATCCTTTCGCACGTGTTTTTGCTCGACTAGCCTGCGGGATGCATCCTCTCGCACGTGTTTTTGCTCGCCTAGGCATGCGCATCCCAAAAAACCTGCGCATGCGCATCCCAAAAAACCTGCGCATGCGCATCCCACAAAACCTCGCACGTGTTTTTACTCGACTAGCCTGCGGGATGCATCCTCTCGCACGTGTTTTTGCTCGACTAGCCATGCGCATCCCAAAAAACCTGCGCATGCGCGTCCCAAAAAATCTGCGCATGCGCATCCCACAAAACCTGCGCATGCGCATCCCACAAAACCCCGCACGTGTTTGTGCTCGACTAGCCTGCGGGATGCATCCTTTCGCACGTGTTTTTACTCGACTAGCCTGCGGGATGCATCCTCTCGCACGTGTTTTTGCTCGACTAGGCATGCGCATCCCAAAAAACCTGCGCATGCGCATCCCACAAAACCTCGCACGTGTTTTTACTCGACTAGCCTGCGGGATGCATCCTCTCGCACGTGTTTTTGCTCGACTAGCCATGCGCATCCCAAAAAACCTGCGCATGCGCATCCCAAAAAATCTGCGCATGCGCATCCCACAAAACCTGCGCATGCGCATCCCACAAAACCTGCGCATGCGCATCCCACAAAACCTCGCACGTGTTTGTGCTCGACTAGCCTGCGGGATGCATCCTTTCGCACGTGTTTTTGCTCGACTAGCCTGCGGGATGCATCCTCTCGCACGTGTTTGTGCTCGACTAGCCTGCGGGATGCATCTTCTCGCACGTGTTTTTACTCGACTAGCCTGCGGGATGCATCCTCTCGCACGTGTTTTTGCTCGACTAGCCTGCGGGGTGCATCCTCTCGCACGTGTTTTTGCTCGACCAGCCTGCGGGATGCATCCTTTCGCACGTGTTTTTGCTCGACTAGCCTGCGGGATGCATCCTCTCGCACGTGTTTTTGCTCGCCTAGGCATGCGCATCCCAAAAAACCTGCGCATGCGCATCCCAAAAAACCTGCGCATGCGCATCCCACAAAACCTCGCACGTGTTTTTACTCGACTAGCCTGCGGGATGCATCCTCTCGCACGTGTTTTTGCTCGACTAGCCATGCGCATCCCAAAAAACCTGCGCATGCGCGTCCCAAAAAATCTGCGCATGCGCATCCCACAAAACCTGCGCATGCGCATCCCACAAAACCTCGCACGTGTTTGTGCTCGACTAGCCTGCGGGATGCATCCTTTCGCACGTGTTTTTACTCGACTAGCCTGCGGGATGCATCCTCTCGCACGTGTTTTTGCTCGACTAGGCATGCGCATCCCAAAAAACCTGCGCATGCGCATCCCACAAAACCTCGCACGTGTTTTTACTCGACTAGCCTGTGGGATGCATCCTCTCGCACGTGTTTTTGCTCGACTAGCCATGCGCATCCCAAAAAACCTGCGCATGCGCATCCCAAAAAATCTGCGCATGCGCATCCCACAAAACCTGCGCATGCGCATCCCACAAAACCTCGCACGTGTTTGTGCTCGACTAGCCTGCGGGATGCATCCTTTCGCACGTGTTTTTACTCGACTAGCCTGCGGGATGCATCCTCTCGCACGTGTTTTTGCTCGACTAGCCTGCGGGATGCATCCTCTCGCACGTGTTTTTGCTCTACTAGCCATGCGCATCCCAAAAAAAAAACCTGCGCATGCGCATCCTAAAAAATTTGCGCATGCGCATCCCACAAAACCTCGCACGTGTTTTTACTCGACTAGCCTGCGGGATGCATCCTCTCGCACGTGTTTTTGCTCGACTAGCCATGCGCATCCCAAAAAACCTGCGCATGCGCGTCCCAAAATATCTGCGCATGCGCATCCCACAAAACCTGCGCATGCGCATCCCACAAAACCTCGCACGTGTTTGTGCTCGACTAGCCTGCGGGATGCATCCTTTCGCACGTGTTTTTACTCGACTAGCCTGCGGGATGCATCCTCTCGCACGTGTTTTTGCTCGACTAGGCATGCGCATCCCAAAAAACCTGCGCATGCGCATCCCACAAAACCTCGCACGTGTTTTTACTCGACTAGCCTGCGGGATGCATCCTCTCGCACGTGTTTTTGCTCGACTAGCCATGCGCATCCCAAAAAACCTGCGCATGCGCATCCCAAAAAATCTGCGCATGCGCATCCCACAAAACCTGCGCATGCGCATCCCACAAAACCTCGCACGTGTTTGTGCTCGACTAGCCTGCGGGATGCATCCTTTCGCACGTGTTTTTACTCGACTAGCCTGCGGGATGCATCCTCTCGCACGTGTTTTTGCTCGACTAGCCTGCGGGATGCATCCTCTCGCACGTGTTTTTGCTCTACTAGCCATGCGCATCCCAAAAAAAAACCTGCGCATGCGCATCCCAAAAAATTTGCGCAATGCGCATCCCACAAAACCTGCGCATGCGCATCCCACAAAACCTCGCACGTGTTTGTGCTCGACTAGCCTGCGGGATGCATCCTTTCGCACGTGTTTTTACTCGACTAGCCTGCGGGATGCATCCTCTCGCACGTGTTTTTGCTCGACTAGCCTGCGGGATGCATCCTCTCGCACGTGTTTGTGCTCGACTAGCCTGCGGGATGCATCCTCTCGCACGTGTTTTTACTCGACTAGCCTGCGGGATGCATCCTCTCGCACGTGTTTTTACTTAACTAGCCTGCGGGATGCATCCTCTCGCACGTGTTTTTGCTCGACCAGCCATGCGCATCCCAAAAAACCTGCGCATGCGCATCGCAAAAAATCTGCGCATGCGCATCCCACAAAACCTGCGCATGCGCATCCCACAAAACCTCGCACGTGTTTGTGCTCGACTAGCCTGCGGGATGCATCCTTTCGCACGTGTTTTTACTCGACTAGCCTGCGGGATGCATCCTCTCGCACGTGTTTGTGCTCGACTAGCCTGCGGGATGCATCCTCTCGCACGTGTTTTTGCTCGACTAGCCTGCGGGATGCATCCTCTCGCACGTGTTTTTACTCGACTAGCCTGCGGGATGCATCCTCACGCCCGTGTTTTTGCTCGACTAGCCATGCGCATCCCAAAAAACCTGCGCATGCGCATCCCAAAAAACCTGCGCATGCGCATCCCACAAAACCTGCGTATGCGCATCCCACAAAACCTCGCACGTGTTTTTACTCGACTAGCCTGCGGGATGCATCCTCTCGCACGTGTTTTTGCTCGACTAGCCATGCGCATCCCAAAAAACCTGCGCATGCGCGTCCCAAAAAATCTGCGCATGCGCATCCCACAAAACCTGCGCATGCGCATCCCACAAAACCTCGCACGTGTTTGTGCTCGACTAGCCTGCGGGATGCATCCTTTCGCACGTGTTTTTACTCGACTAGCCTGCGGGATGCATCCTCTCGCACGTGTTTTTGCTCGACTAGGCATGCGCATCCCAAAAACCTGCGCATGCGCATCCCACAAAACCTCGCACGTGTTTTTACTCGACTAGCCTGCGGGATGCATCCTCTCGCACGTGTTTTTGCTCGACTAGCCATGCGCATCCCAAAAAACCTGCGCATGCGCATCCCAAAAAACCTGCGCATGCGCATCCCAAAAAACCTGCGCATGCGCATCCCACAAAACCTGCGTATGCGCATCCCACAAAACCTCGCACGTGTTTTTACTCGACTAGCCTGCGGGATGCATCCTGTCGCACGTGTTTTTGCTCGACTAGCCATGCGCATCCCAAAAAACCTGCGCATGCGCGTCCCAAAAAATCTGCGCATGCGCATCCCACAAAACCTGCGCATGCGCATCCCACAAAACCTCGCACGTGTTTGTGCTCGACTAGCCTGCGGGATGCATCCTTTCGCACGTGTTTTTACTCGACTAGCCTGCGGGATGCATCCTCTCGCACGTGTTTTTGCTCGCCTAGGCATGCGCATCCCAAAAAACCTGCGCATGCGCATCCCAAAAAACCTGCGCATGCGCATCCCACAAAACCTCGCACGTGTTTTTACTCGACTAGCCTGCGGGATGCATCCTCTCGCACGTGTTTTTGCTCGACTAACCATGCGCATCCCAAAAAACCTGCGCATGCGCGTCCCAAAAAATCTGCGCATGCGCATCCCACAAAACCTGCGCATGCGCATCCCACAAAACCTCGCACGTGTTTGTGCTCGACTAGCCTGCGGGATGCATCCTTTCGCACGTGTTTTTACTCGACTAGCCTGCGGGATGCATCCTCTCGCACGTGTTTTTGCTCGACTAGCCTGCGGGATGCATCCTCTCGCACGTGTTTGTGCTCGACTAGCCTGCGGGATGCATCCTCTCGCACGTGTTTTTACTCGACTAGCCTGCGGGATGCATCCTCTCGCACGTGTTTTTACTTAACTAGCCTGCGGGATGCATCCTCTCGCACGTGTTTTTGCTCGACTAGCCATGCGCATCCCAAAAAACCTGCGCATGCGCATCCCAAAAAATCTGCGCATGCGCATCCCACAAAACCTGCGCATGCGCATCCCACAAAACCTCGCACGTGTTTGTGCTCGACTAGCCTGCGGGATGCATCCTTTCGCACGTGTTTTTACTCGACTAGCCTGCGGGATGCATCCTCTCGCACGTGTTTGTGCTCGACTAGCCTGCGGGATGCATCCTCTCGCACGTGTTTTTGCTCGACTAGCCTGCGGGATGCATCCTCTCGCACGTGTTTTTACTCGACTAGCCTGCGGGATGCATCCTCTCGCACGTGTTTTTGCTCGACTAGCCATGCGCATCCCAAAAAACCTGCGCATGCGCATCCCAAAAAACCTGCGCATGCGCATCCCAAAAAACCTGCGCATGCGCATCCCACAAAACCTGCGTATGCGCATCCCACAAAACCTCGCACGTGTTTTTACTCGACTAGCCTGCGGGATGCATCCTCTCGCACGTGTTTTTGCTCGACTAGCCATGCGCATCCCAATAAACCTGCGCATGCGCGTCCCAAAAAATCTGCGCATGCGCATCCCACAAAACCTGCGCATGCGCATCCCACAAAACCTCGCACGTGTTTGTGCTCGACTAGCCTGCGGGATGCATCCTTTCGCACGTGTTTTTACTCGACTAGCCTGCGGGATGCATCCTCTCGCACGTGTTTTTGCTCGACTAGGCATGCGCATCCCAAAAACCTGCGCATGCGCATCCCACAAAACCTCGCACGTGTTTTTACTCGACTAGCCTGCGGGATGCATCCTCTCGCACGTGTTTTTGCTCGACTAGCCATGCGCATCCCAAAAAACCTGCGCATGCGCATCCCAAAAAACCTGCGCATGCGCATCCCACAAAACCTGCGTATGCGCATCCCACAAAACCTCGCACGTGTTTTTACTCGACTAGCCTGCGGGATGCATCCTCTCGCACGTGTTTTTGCTCGACTAGCCATGCGCATCCCAAAAAACCTGCGCATGCGCGTCCCAAAAAATCTGCGCATGCGCATCCCACAAAACCTGCGCATGCGCATCCCACAAAACCTCGCACGTGTTTGTGCTCGACTAGCCTGCGGGATGCATCCTTTCGCACGTGTTTTTACTCGACTAGCCTGCGGGATGCATCCTCTCGCACGTGTTTTTGCTCGCCTAGGCATGCGCATCCCAAAAAACCTGCGCATGCGCATCCCAAAAAACCTGCGCATGCGCATCCCACAAAACCTCGCACGTGTTTTTACTCGACTAGCCTGCGGGATGCATCCTCTCGCACGTGTTTTTGCTCGACTAGCCATGCGCATCCCAAAAAACCTGCGCATGCGCGTCCCAAAAAATCTGCGCATGCGCATCCCACAAAACCTGCGCATGCGCATCCCACAAAACCTCGCACGTGTTTGTGCTCGACTAGCCTGCGGGATGCATCCTTTCGCACGTGTTTTTACTCGACTAGCCTGCGGGATGCATCCTCTCGCACGTGTTTTTGCTCGACTAGCCTGCGGGATGCATCCTCTCGCACGTGTTTGTGCTCGACTAGCCTGCGGGATGCATCCTCTCGCACGTGTTTTTACTCGACTAGCCTGCGGGATGCATCCTCTCGCACGTGTTTTTACTTAACTAGCCTGCGGGATGCATCCTCTCGCACGTGTTTTTGCTCGACTAGCCATGCGCATCCCAAAAAACCTGCGCATGCGCATCCCAAAAAATCTGCGCATGCGCATCCCACAAAACCTGCGCATGCGCATCCCACAAAACCTCGCACGTGTTTGTGCTCGACTAGCCTGCGGGATGCATCCTTTCGCACGTGTTTTTACTCGACTAGCCTGCGGGATGCATCCTCTCGCACGTGTTTTTGCTCGACTAGGCATGCGCATCCCAAAAACCTGCGCATGCGCATCCCACAAAACCTCGCACGTGTTTTTACTCGACTAGCCTGCGGGATGCATCCTCTCGCACTTGTTTTTGCTCGACTAGCCATGCGCATCCCAAAAAACCTGCGCATGCGCATCCCAAAAAACCTGCGCATGCGCATCCCACAAAACCTGCGTATGCGCATCCCACAAAACCTCGCACGTGTTTTTACTCGACTAGCCTGCGGGATGCATCCTCTCGCACGTGTTTTTGCTCGACTAGCCATGCGCATCCCAAAAAACCTGCGCATGCGCGTCCCAAAAAATATGCGCATGCGCATCCCACAAAACCTGCGCATGCGCATCCCACAAAACCTCGCACGTGTTTGTGCTCGACTAGCCTGCGGGATGCATCCTTTCGCACGTGTTTTTAGTCGACTAGCCTGCGGGATGCATCCTCTCGCACGTGTTTTTGCTCGCCTAGGCATGCGCATCCCAAAAAACCTGCGCATGCGCATCCCAAAAAACCTGCGCATGCGCATCCCACAAAACCTCGCACGTGTTTTTACTCGACTAGCCTGCGGGATGCATCCTCTCGCACGTGTTTTTGCTCGACTAGCCATGCGCATCCCAAAAAACCTGCGCATGCGCGTCCCAAAAAATCTGCGCATGCGCATCCCACAAAACCTGCGCATGCGCATCCGACAAAACCTCGCACGTGTTTGTGCTCGACTAGCCTGCGGGATGCATCCTTTCGCACGTGTTTTTACTCGACTAGCCTGCGGGATGCATCCTCTCGCACGTGTTTTTGCTCGACTAGGCATGCGCATCCCAAAAAACCTGCGCATGCGCATCCCACAAAACCTCGCACGTGTTTTTACTCGACTAGCCTGCGGGATGCATCCTCTCGCACGTGTTTTTGCTCGACTAGCCATGCGCATCCCAAAAAACCTGCGCATGCGCATCCCAAAAAATCTGCGCATGCGCATCCCACAAAACCTGCGCATGCGCATCCCACAAAACCTCGCACGTGTTTGTGCTCGACTAGCCTGCGGGATGCATCCTTTCGCACGTGTTTTTACTCGACTAGCCTGCGGGATGCATCCTCTCGCACGTGTTTTTGCTCGACTAGCCTGCGGGATGCATCCTCTCGCACGTGTTTTTGCTCTACTAGCCATGCGCATCCCAAAAAAAAAACCTGCGCATGCGCATCCCAAAAAATTTGCGCAATATGCATCCCACAAAACCTGCGCATGCGCATCCCACAAAACCTCGCACGTGTTTGTGCTCGACTAGCCTGCGGGATGCATCCTTTCGCACGTGTTTTTACTCGACTAGCCTGCGGGATGCATCCTCTCGCACGTGCTTTTGCTCGACTAGCCTGCGGGATGCATCCTCTCGCACGTGTTTGTGCTCGACTAGCCTGCGGGATGCATCCTCTCGCACGTGTTTTTACTCGACTAGCCTGCGGGATGCATCCTCTCGCACGTGTTTTTGCTCGACTAGCCTGCGGGATGCATCCTCTCGCACGTGTTTGTGCTCGACTAGCCTGCGGGATGCATCCTCTCGCACGTGTTTTTACTCGACTAGCCTGCGGGATGCATCCTCTCGCACGATTTTTACTTAACTAGCCTGCGGGATGCATCCTCTCGCACGTGTTTTTGCTCGACTAGCCATGCGCATCCCAAAAAACCTGCGCATGCGCATCCCAAAAAATCTGCGCATGCGCATCCCACAAAACCTGCGCATGCGCATCCCACAAAACCTCCCACGTGTTTGTGCTCGACTAGCCTGCGGGATGCATCCTTTCGCACGTGTTTTTACTCGACTAGCCTGCGGGATGCATCCTCTCGCACGTGTTTGTGCTCGACTAGCCTGCGGGATACATCCTCTCGCACGTGTTTTTGCTCGACTAGCCTGCGGGATGCATCCTCTCGCACGTGTTTTTACTCGACTAGCCTGCGGGATGCATCCTCTCGCACGTGTTTTTGCTCGACTAGCCATGCGCATCCCAAAAAACCTGCGCATGCGCATCCCAAAAAACCTGCGCATGCGCATCCCAAAAAACCTGCGCATGCGCATCCCACAAAACCTGCGTATGCGCATCCCACAAAACCTCGCACGTGTTTTTACTCGACTAGCCTGCGGGATGCATCCTCTCGCACGTGTTTTTGCTCGACTAGCCATGCGCATCCCAAAAAACCTGCGCATGCGCGTCCCAAAAAATCTGCGCATGCGCATCCCACAAAACCTGCGCATGCGCATCCCACAAAACCTGCGCATGCGCATCCCACAAAACCTCGCACGTGTTTGTGCTCGACTAGCCTGCGGGATGCATCCTTTCGCACGTGTTTTTACTCGACTAGCCTGCGGGATGCATCCTCTCGCACGTGTTTTTGCTCGACTAGCCATGCGCATCCCAAAAAACCTGCGCATGCGCATCCCAAAAAACCTGCGCATGCGCATCCCAAAAAACCTGCGCATGCGCATCCCACAAAACCTGCGTATGCGCATCCCACAAAACCTCGCACGTGTTTTTACTCGACTAGCCTGCGGGATGCATCTTCTCGCACGTGTTTTTGCTCGACTAGCCATGCGCATCCCAAAAAACCTGCGCATGCGCGTCCCAAAAAATCTGCGCATGCGCATCCCACAAAACCTGCGCATGCGCATCCCACAAAACCTCGCACGTGTTTGTGCTCGACTAGCCTGCGGGATGCATCCTTTCGCACGTGTTTTTACTCGACTAGCCTGCGGGATGCATCCTCTCGCACGTGTTTTTGCTCGCCTAGGCATGCGCATCCCAAAAAACCTGCGCATGCGCATCCCAAAAAACCTGCGCATGCGCATCCCGCAAAACCTCGCACGTGTTTTTACTTAACTAGCCTGCGGGATGCATCCTCTCGCACGTGTTTTTGCTCGACTAGCCATCCGCATCCCAAAAAACCTGCGCATGCGCATCCCAAAAAATCTGCGCATGCGCATCCCACAAAACCTGCGCATGCGCATCCCACAAAACCTCGCACGTGTTTGTGCTCGACTAGCCTGCGGGATGCATCCTTTCGCACGTGTTTTTACTCGACTAGCCTGCGGGATGCATCCTCTCGCACGTGTTTGTGCTCGACTAGCCTGCGGGATGCATCCTCTCGCACGTGTTTTTGCTCGACTAGCCTGCGGGATGCATCCTCTCGCACGTGTTTTTACTCGACTAGCCTGCGGGATGCATCCTCTCGCACGTGTTTTTGCTCGACTAGCCATGCGCATCCCAAAAAACCTGCGCATGCGCATCCCAAAAAACCTGCGCATGCGCATCCCAAAAAACCTGCGCATGCGCATCCCAAAAAACCTGCGCATGCGCATCCCACAAAACCTGCGTATGCGCATCCCACAAAACCTCGCACGTGTTTTTACTCGACTAGCCTGCGGGATGCATCCTCTCGCACGTGTTTTTGCTCGACTAGCCATGCGCATCCCAAAAAACCTGCGCATGCGCGTCCCAAAAAATCTGCGCATGCGCATCCCACAAAACCTGCGCATGCGCATCCCACAAAACCTCGCACGTGTTTGTGCTCGACTAGCCTGCGGGATGCATCCTTTCGCACGTGTTTTTACTCGACTAGCCTGCGGGATGCATCCTCTCGCACGTGTTTTTGCTCGACTAGGCATGCGCATCCCAAAAACCTGCGCATGCGCATCCCACAAAACCTCGCACGTGTTTTTACTCGACTAGCCTGCGGGATGCATCCTCTCGCACGTGTTTTTGCTCGACTAGCCATGCGCATCCCAAAAAACCTGCGCATGCGCATCCCAAAAAACCTGCGCATGCGCATCCCACAAAACCTGCGTATGCGCATCCCACAAAACCTCGCACGTGTTTTTACTCGACTAGCCTGCGGGATGAATCCTCTCGCACGTGTTTTTGCTCGACTAGCCATGCGCATCCCAAAAAACCTGCGCATGCGCGTCCCAAAAAATCTGCGCATGCGCATCCCACAAAACCTGCGCATGCGCATCCCACAAAACCTCGCACGTGTTTGTGCTCGACTAGCCTGCGGGATGCATCCTTTCGCACGTGTTTTTACTCGACTAGCCTGCGGGATGCATCCTCTCGCACGTGTTTTTGCTCGCCTAGGCATGCGCATCCCAAAAAACCTGCGCATGCGCATCCCGCAAAACCTCGCACGTGTTTTTACTCGACTAGCCTGCGGGATGCATCCTCTCGCACGTGTTTTTGCTCGACTAGCCATGCGCATCCCAAAAAACCTGCGCATGCGCGTCCCAAAAAATCTGCGCATGCGCATCCCACAAAACCTGCGCATGCGCATCCCACAAAACCTCGCACGTGTTTGTGCTCGACTAGCCTGCGGGATGCATCCTTTCGCACGTGTTTTTACTCGACTAGCCTGCGGGATGCATCCTCTCGCACGTGTTTTTGCTCGACTAGGCATGCGCATCCCAAAAAACCTGCGCATGCGCATCCCACAAAACCTCGCACGTGTTTTTACTCGACTAGCCTGCGGGATGCATCCTCTCGCACGTGTTTTTGCTCGACTAGCCATGCGCATCCCAAAAAACCTGCGCATGCGCATCCCAAAAAATCTGCGCATGCGCATCCCACAAAACCTGCGCATGCGCATCCCACAAAACCTCGCACGTGTTTGTGCTCGACTAGCCTGCGGGATGCATCCTTTCGCACGTGTTTTTACTCGACTAGCCTGCGGGATGCATCCTCTCGCACGTGTTTTTGCTCGACTAGCCTGCGGGATGCATCCTCTCGCACGTGTATTTGCTCGACTAGCCATGCGCATCCCAAAAAACCTGCGCATGCGCATCCCACGAAACCTGCGCATGCGCATCCCACGAAACCTCGCAAGTGTTTTTACTCGACTAGCCTGCGGGATGCATCCTCTCGCACGTGTTTTTACTCGACTAGCCTGCGGGATGCATCCTCTCGCACGTGTTTTTACTCGACTAGCCTGCAGGATGCATCCTCTCGCACGTGTTTTTACTCGACTAGCCTGCGGGATGCATCCTCTCGCACGTGTTTTTGCTCGACTAGCCTTCGGGATGCATCCTCTCGCACGTGTTTTTGCTCGACTAGCCTGCGGGATGCATCCTCTCGCACGTGTTTTTACTCGACTAGCCTGCGGGAAGCATCCTCTTGCACGTGTTTTTACTCGACTAGCCTGCGGGATGCATCCTCTCGCACGTGTTTTTGCTCGACTAGGCATGCGCATCCCAAAAACCTGCGCATGCGCATCCCACAAAACCTCGCACGTGTTTTTACTCGACTAGCCTGCGGGATGCATCCTCTCGCACGTGTTTTTGCTCGACTAGCCATGCGCATCCCAAAAAACCTGCGCATGCGCATCCCAAAAAACCTGCGCATGCGCATCCCAAAAAACCTGCGCATGCGCATCCCACAAAACCTGCGTATGCGCATCCCACAAAACCTCGCACGTGTTTTTACTCGACTAGCCTGCGGGATGCATCCTCTCGCACGTGTTTTTGCTCGACTAGCCATGCGCATCCCAAAAAACCTGCGCATGCGCGTCCCAAAAAATCTGCGCATGCGCATCCCACAAAACCTGCGCATGCGCATCCCACAAAACCTCGCACGTGTTTGTGCTCGACTAGCCTGCGGGATGCATCCTTTCGCACGTGTTTTTACTCGACTAGCCTGCGGGATGCATCCTCTCGCACGTGTTTTTGCTCGCCTAGGCATGCGCATCCCAAAAAACCTGCGCATGCGCATCCCGCAAAACCTCGCACGTGTTTTTACTCGACTAGCCTGCGGGATGCATCCTCTCGCACGTGTTTTTGCTCGACTAGCCATGCGCATCCCAAAAAACCTGCGCATGCGCGTCCCAAAAAATCTGCGCATGCGCATCCCACAAAACCTGCGCATGCGCATCCCACAAAACCTCGCACGTGTTTGTGCTCGACTAGCCTGCGGGATGCATCCTTTCGCACGTGTTTTTACTCGACTAGCCTGCGGGATGCATCCTCTCGCACGTGTTTTTGCTCGACTAGGCATGCGCATCCCAAAAAACCTGCGCATGCGCATCCCACAAAACCTCGCACGTGTTTTTACTCGACTAGCCTGCGGGATGCATCCTCTCGCACGTGTATTTGCTCGACTAGCCATGCGCATCCCAAAAAACCTGCGCATGCGCATCCCACGAAACCTGCGCATGCGCATCCCACGAAACCTCGCAAGTGTTTTTACTCGACTAGCCTGCGGGATGCATCCTCTCGCACGTGTTTTTACTCGACTAGCCTGCGGGATGCATCCTCTCGCACGTGTTTTTACTCGACTAGCCTGCAGGATGCATCCTCTCGCACGTGTTTTTACTCGACTAGCCTGCGGGATGCATCCTCTCGCACGTGTTTTTGCTCGACTAGCCTTCGGGATGCATCCTCTCGCACGTGTTTTTACTCGACTAGCCTGCGGGAAGCATCCTCTTGCACGTGTTTTTACTCGACTAGCATGCGGGATGCATCCTCTCGCACGTGTTTTTGCTCGACTAGCCATGCGCATCCCAAAAAACCTGCGCATGCGCATCCCAAAAAATCTGCGCATGCGCATCCCACAAAACCTGCGCATGCGCATCCCACAAAACCTCGCACGTGTTTGTGCTCGACTAGCCTGCGGGATGCATCCTTTCGCACGTGTTTTTACTCGACTAGCCTGCGGGATGCATCCTCTCGCACGTGTTTGTGCTCGACTAGCCTGCGGGATGCATCCTCTCGCACGTGTTTTTACTCGACTAGCCTGCGGGATGCATCCTCTCGCACGTGTTTTTACTCGACTACCCTGCGGGATGCATCCTCTCGCACGTGTTTTTGCTCGACTAGCCATGCGCATCCCAAAAAACCTGCGCATGCGCATCCCAAAAAACCTGCGCATGCGCATCCCAAAAAACCTGCGCATGCGCATCCCACAAAACCTGCGTATGCGCATCCCACAAAACCTCGCACGTGTTTTTACTCGACTAGCCTGCGGGATGCATCCTCTCGCACGTGTTTTTGCTCGACTAGCCATGCGCATCCCAAAAAACCTGCACATGCGCATCCCAAAAAACCTGCGCATGCGCATCCCACAAAACCTGCGCATGCGCATCCCACAAAACCTCGCACGTGTTTTTACTCGACTAGCCTGCGGGATGCATCCTCTCGCACGTGTTTTTACTCGACTAGCCTGCGGGATGCATCCTCTCGCACGTGTTTTTACTCGACTAGCCTGCGGGATGCATCCTCTCGCACGTGTTTTTACTCGTCTAGGCTGCGGGATGCATCGTCTCGCACGTGTTTTTATTCGACTAGCCTGCGGGATGCATCCTCTCGCACGTGTTTTTACTCGACTAGCCTGCGGGAAGCATCCTCTTGCACGTGTTTTTACTCGACTAGCCTGCGGGATGCATCCTCTCGCACGTGTTTTTACTCGACTAGCCTGCGGGATGCATCCTCTCGCTCGTGTTTTTACTCGACTAGCCTGCAGGATGCATCCTCTCGCACGTGTTTTTACTCGACTAGCCTGCGGGATGCATCCTCTCGCACGTGGTTTTGCTCGACTAGCCTGCGGGATGCATCCTCTCGCACGTGTTTTTGCTCGACTAGACTGCGGGATGCATCCTCTCGCACGTGTTTTTGCTCGACTAGCCTGCGGGATGCATCCTCTCGCACGTGTTTTTGCTCGACTAGCCTGCGGGATGCATCCTCTCGCACGTGTTTTTGCTCGACTAGCCTGCGGGACGCATCCTCTCGCACGTGTTTTTACTCGACTAGCCTGCGGGATGCATCCTCTCGCACGTGTTTTTACTCGACTAGCCTGCGGGAAGCTTCCTCTTGCACGTGTTTTTACTCGACTAGCCTGCGGGATGCATCCTCTCGCACGTGTTTTTACTCGACTACCCTGCGGGATGCATCCTCTCGCACGTGTATTTGCTCGACTAGCCATGCGCATCCCAAAAAACCTGCGCATGCGCATCCCACGAAACCTGCGCATGCGCATCCCACGAAACCTCGCAAGTGTTTTTACTCGACTAGCCTGCGGGATGCATCCTCTCGCACGTGTTTTTACTCGACTAGCCTGCGGGATGCATCCTCTCGCACGTGTTTTTACTCGACTAGCCTGCAGGATGCATCCTCTCGCACGTGTTTTTACTCGACTAGCCTGCGGGATGCATCCTCTCGCACGTGTTTTTGCTCGACTAGCCTTCGGGATGCATCCTCTCGCACGTGTTTTTGCTCGACTAGCCTGCGGGATGCATCCTCTCGCACGTGTTTTTACTCGACTAGCCTGCGGGAAGCATCCTCTTGCACGTGTTTTTACTCGACTAGCATGCGGGATGCATCCTCTCGCACGTGTTTTTACTCGACTAGCCTGCGGGAAGCATCCTCTCGCACGTGTTTTTACTCGACTAGCCTGCGGGATGCATCCTCTCGCACGTGTTTTTACTCGACTAGCCTGCGGGAAGCATCCTCTTGCACGTGTTTCTACTCGACTAGCCTGCGGGATGCATCCTCTCGCACGTGTTTTTACTCGACTAGCCTGCGGGATGCATCCTCTCGCACGTGTTTTTACTCGACTACCCTGCGGGATGCATCCTCTCGCACGTGTTTTTGCTCGACTAGCCATGCGCATCCCAAAAAACCTGCGTATGCGCATCCCACAAAACCTCGCACGTGTTTTTACTCGACTAGCCTGCGGGATGCATCCTCTCGCACGTGTTTTCACTCGACTAGCCTGCGGGATGCATCCTCTCGCACGTGTTTTTGCTCGACTAGCCATGCGCATCCCAAAAAACCTGCACATGCGCATCCCAAAAAACCTGCGCATGCGCATCCCACAAAACCTGCGCATGCGCATCCCACAAAACCTGCGCATGCGCATCCCACAAAACCTCGCACGTGTTTTTACTCGACTAGCCTGCGGGATGCATCCTCTCGCACGTGTTTTTACTCGACTAGCCTGCGGGATGCATCCTCTCGCACGTGTTTTTACTCGACTAGCCTGCAGGATGCATCCTCTCGCACGTGTTTTTACTCGACTAGCCTGCGGGAAGCATCCTCTTGCACGTGTTTTTACTCGACTAGCATGCGGGATGCATCCTCTCGCACGTGTTTTTACTCGACTAGCCTGCGGGAAGCATCCTCTCGCACGTGTTTTTACTCGACTAGCCTGCGGGATGCATCCTCTCGCACGTGTTTTTACTCGACTAGCCTGCGGGAAGCATCCTCTTGCACGTGTTTCTACTCGACTAGCCTGCGGGATGCATCCTCTCGCACGTGTTTTTACTCGACTAGCCTGCGGGATGCATCCTCTCGCATGTGTTTTTACTCGACTACCCTGCGGGATGCATCCTCTCGCACGTGTTTTTGCTCGACTAGCCATGCGCATCCCAAAAAACCTGCGCATGCGCATCCCAAAAAACCTGCGCATGCGCATCCCAAAAAACCTGCGCATGCGCATCCCACAAAACCTGCGTATGCGCATCCCACAAAACCTCGCACGTGTTTTTACTCGACTAGCCTGCGGGATGCATCCTCTCGCACGTGTTTTCACTCGACTAGCCTGCGGGATGCATCCTCTCGCACGTGTTTTTGCTCGACTAGCCATGCGCATCCCACAAAACCTGCGCATGCGCATCCCACAAAACTTCGCACGTGTTTTTACTCCACTAGCCTGCGGGATGCATCCTCTCGCACGTGTTTTTACTCGACTAGCCTGCGGGATGCATCCTCTCGCACGTGTTTTTACTCGACTAGCCTGCGGGATGCATCCTCTCGCACGTGTTTTTACTCGTCTAGGCTGCGGGATGCATCGTCTCGCACGTGTTTTTATTCGACTAGCCTGCGGGATGCATCCTCTCGCACGTGTTTTTACTCCACTAGCCTGCGGGATGCATCCTCTCGCACGTGTTTTTACTCGACTAGCCTGCGGGATGCATCCTCTCGCACGTGTTTTTACTCGACTAGCCAGCGGGATGCATCCTCTCGCACGTGTTTTTGCTCGACTAGCCATGCGCATCCCAAAAAACCTGCGCATGCGCATCCCAAAAAATCTGCGCATGCGCATCCCACAAAACCTGCGCATGCGCATCCCACAAAACCTCGCACGTGTTTGTGCTCGACTAGCCTGCGGGATGCATCCTTTCGCACGTGTTTTTACTCGACTAGCCTGCGGGAAGCATCCTCTCGCACGTGTTTTTACTCGACTAGCCTGCGGGATGCATCCTCTCGCACGTGTTTTTACTCGACTAGCCTGCGGGAAGCATCCTCTTGCACGTGTTTTTACTCGACTAGCCTGCGGGATGCATCCTCTCGCACGTGTTTTTACTCGACTAGCCTGCGGGATGCATCCTCTCGCTCGTGTTTTTACTCGACTAGCCTGCAGGATGCATCCTCTCGCACGTGTTTTTACTCGACTAGCCTGCGGGATGCATCCTCTCGCACGTGGTTTTGCTCGACTAGCCTGCGGGATGCATCCTCTCGCACGTGTTTTTGCTCGACTAGACTGCGGGATGCATCCTCTCGCACGTGTTTTTGCTCGACTAGCCTGCGGGATGCATCCTCTCGCACGTGTTTTTTGCTCGACTAGCCTGCGGGATGCATCCTCTCGCACGTGTTTTTGCTCGACTAGCCTGCGGGACGCATCCTCTCGCACGTGTTTTTACTCGACTAGCCTGCGGGATGCATCCTCTCGCACGTGTTTTTGCTCGACTAGCCATGCGCATCCCAAAAAACCTGCACATGCGCATCCCAAAAAACCTGCGCATGCGCATCCCACAAAACCTGCGCATGCGCATCCCACAAAACCTGCGCATGCGCATCCCACAAAACCTGCGCATGCGCATCCCACAAAACCTCGCACGTGTTTTTACTCGACTAGCCTGCGGGATGCATCCTCTCGCACGTGTTTTTACTCGACTAGCCTGCGGGATGCATCCTCTCGCACGTGTTTTTACTCGACTAGCCTGCGGGATGCATCCTCTCGCACGTGTTTTTACTCGACTAGCCTGCGGGATGCATCCTCTCGCACGTGTTTTTGCTCGACTAGCCATGCGCATCCCAAAAAACCTGCGCATGCGCATCCCAAAAAATCTGCGCATGCGCATCCCACAAAACCTGCGCATGCGCATCCCACAAAACCTCGCACGTGTTTGTGCTCGACTAGCCTGCGGGATGCATCCTTTCGCACGTGTTTTTACTCGACTAGCCTGCGGGATGCATCCTCTCGCACGTGTTTGTGCTCGACTAGCCTGCGGGATGCATCCTCTCGCACGTGTTTTTACTCGACTAGCCTGCGGGATGCATCCTCTCGCACGTGTTTTTACTCGACTACCCTGCGGGATGCATCCTCTCGCACGTGTTTTTGCTCGACTAGCCATGCGCATCCCAAAAAACCTGCGCATGCGCATCCCAAAAAACCTGCGCATGCGCATCCCAAAAAACCTGCGCATGCGCATCCCACAAAACCTGCGTATGCGCATCCCACAAAACCTCGCACGTGTTTTTACTCGACTAGCCTGCGGGATGCATCCTCTCGCACGTGTTTTCACTCGACTAGCCTGCGGGATGCATCCTCTCGCACGTGTTTTTGCTCGACTAGCCATGCGCATCCCAAAAAACCTGCACATGCGCATCCCAAAAAACCTGCGCATGCGCATCCCACAAAACCTGCGCATGCGCATCCCACAAAACCTCGCACGTGTTTTTACTCGACTAGCCTGCGGGATGCATCCTCTCGCACGTGTTTTTACTCGACTAGCCTGCGGGATGCATCCTCTCGCACGTGTTTTTACTCGACTAGCCTGCGGGAAGCATCCTCTTGCACGTGTTTTTACTCGACTAGCCTGCGGGATGCATCCTCTCGCACGTGTTTTTACTCGACTAGCCTGCGGGATGCATCCTCTCGCACGTGATTTTGCTCGACTAGCCTGCGGGATGCATCCTCTCGCACGTGTTTTTGCTCGACTAGACTGCGGGATGCATCCTCTCGCACGTGTTTTTGCTCGACTAGCCTGCGGGATGCATCCTCTCGCACGTGTTTTTGCTCGACTAGCCTGCGGGATGCATCCTCTCGCACGTGTTTTTGCTCGACTAGCCTTCGGGACGCATCCTCTCGCACGTGTTTTTACTCGACTAGCCTGCGGGATGCATCCTCTCGCACGTGTTTTTACTCGACTAGCCTGCGGGAAGCATCCTCTTGCACGTGTTTTTACTCGACTAGCCTGCGGGATGCATCCTCTCGCACGTGTTTTTACTCGACTACCCTGCGGGATGCATCCTCTCGCACGTGTATTTGCTCGACTAGCCATGCGCATCCCAAAAAACCTGCGCATGCGCATCCCACGAAACCTGCGCATGCGCATTCCACGAAACCTCGCAAGTGTTTTTACTCGACTAGCCTGCGGGATGCATCCTCTCGCACGTGTTTTTACTCGACTAGCCTGCGGGATGCATCCTCTCGCACGTGTTTTTACTCGACTAGCCTGCAGGATGCATCCTCTCGCACGTGTTTTTACTCGACTAGCCTGCGGGATGCATCCTCTCGCACGTGTTTTTGCTCGACTAGCCTGCGGGATGCATCCTCTCGCACGTGTTTTTGCTCGACTAGCCTGCGGGATGCATCCTCTCGCACGTGTTTTTACTCGACTAGCCTGCGGGAAGCATCCTCTTGCACGTGTTTTTACTCGACTAGCATGCGGGATGCATCCTCTCGCACGTGTTTTTACTCGACTAGCCTGCGGGAAGCATCCTCTCGCACGTGTTTTTACTCGACTAGCCTGCGGGATGCATCCTCTCGCACGTGTTTTTACTCGACTAGCCTGCGGGAAGCATCCTCTCGCACGTGTTTTTACTCGACTAGCCTGCGGGATGCATCCTCTCGCACGTGTTTTTACTCGACTAGCCTGCGGGAAGCATCCTCTTGCACGTGTTTCTACTCGACTAGCCTGCGGGATGCATCCTCTCGCACGTGTTTTTACTCGACTAGCCTGCGGGATGCATCCTCTCGCACGTGTTTTTACTCGACTACCCTGCGGGATGCATCCTCTCGCACGTGTTTTTGCTCGACTAGCCATGCGCATCCCAAAAAACCTGCGCATGCGCATCCCAAAAAACCTGCGCATGCGCATCCCACAAAACCTGCGTATGCGCATCCCACAAAACCTCGCACGTGTTTTTACTCGACTAGCCTGCGGGATGCATCCTCTCGCACGTGTTTTCACTCGACTAGCCTGCGGGATGCATCCTCTCGCACGTGTTTTTGCTCGACTAGCCATGCGCATCCCAAAAAACCTGCACATGCGCATCCCAAAAAACCTGCGCATGCGCATCCCACAAAACCTGCGCATGCGCATCCCACAAAACCTCGCACGTGTTTTTACTCGACTAGCCTGCGGGATGCATCCTCTCGCACGTGTTTTTACTCGACTAGCCTGCGGGATGCATCCTCTCGCACGTGTTTTTACTCGACTAGCCTGCGGGATGCATCCTCTCGCACGTGTTTTTACTCGTCTAGGCTGCGGGATGCATCGTCTCGCACGTGTTTTTATTCGACTAGCCTGCGGGATGCATCCTCTCGCACGTGTTTTTACTCCACTAGCCTGCGGGATGCATCCTCTCGCACGTGTTTTTACTCGACTAGCCTGCGGGATGCATCCTCTCGCACGTGTTTTTACTCGACTAGCCTGCGGGATGCATCCTCTCGCACGTGTTTTTGCTCGACTAGCCATGCGCATCCCAAAAAACCTGCGCATGCGCATCCCAAAAAATCTGCGCTTGCGCATCCCACAAAACCTGCGCATGCGCATCCCACAAAACCTCGCACGTGTTTGTGCTCGACTAGCCTGCGGGATGCATCCTTTCGCACGTGTTTTTACTCGACTAGCCTGCGGGAAGCATCCTCTCGCACGTGTTTTTACTCGACTAGCCTGCGGGATGCATCCTCTCGCACGTGTTTTTACTCGACTAGCCTGCGGGAAGCATCCTCTTGCACGTGTTTTTACTCGACTAGCCTGCGGGATGCATCCTCTCGCACGTGTTTTTACTCGACTAGCCTGCGGGATGCATCCTCTCGCTCGTGTTTTTACTCGACTAGCCTGCAGGATGCATCCTCTCGCACGTGTTTTTACTCGACTAGCCTGCGGGATGCATCCTCTCGCACGTGGTTTTGCTCGACTAGCCTGCGGGATGCATCCTCTCGCACGTGTTTTTGCTCGACTAGACTGCGGGATGCATCCTCTCGCACGTGTTTTTGCTCGACTAGCCTGCGGGATGCATCCTCTCGCACGTGTTTTTGCTCGACTAGCCTGCGGGATGCATCCTCTCGCACGTGTTTTTGCTCGACTAGCCTGCGGGACGCATCCTCTCGCACGTGTTTTTACTCGACTAGCCTGCGGGATGCATCCTCTCGCACGTGTTTTTACTCGACTAGCCTGCGGGAAGCATCCTCTTGCACGTGTTTTTACTCGACTAGCCTGCGGGATGCATCCTCTCGCACGTGTTTTTACTCGACTACCCTGCGGGATGCATCCTCTCGCACGTGTATTTGCTCGACTAGCCATGCGCATCCCAAAAAACCTGCGCATGCGCATCCCACGAAACCTGCGCATGCGCATCCCACGAAACCTCGCAAGTGTTTTTACTCGACTAGCCTGCGGGATGCATCCTCTCGCACGTGTTTTTACTCGACTAGCCTGCGGGATGCATCCTCTCGCACGTGTTTTTACTCGACTAGCCTGCAGGATGCATCCTCTCGCACGTGTTTTTACTCGACTAGCCTGCGGGATGCAACCTCTCGCACGTGTTTTTGCTCGACTAGCCTGCGGGATGCATCCTCTCGCACGTGTTTTTACTCGACTAGCATGCGGGATGCATCCTCTCGCACGTGTTTTTACTCGACTAGCCTGCGGGAAGCATCCTCTCGCACGTGTTTTTACTCGACTAGCCTGCGGGATGCATCCTCTCGCACGTGTTTTTACTCGACTAGCCTGCGGGAAGCATCCTCTTGCACGTGTTTTTACTCGACTACCCTGCGGGATGCATCCTCTCGCACGTGTTTTTGCTCGACTAGCCATGCGCATCCCAAAAAACCTGCGCATGCGCATCCCAAAAAACCTGCGCATGCGCATCCCAAAAAACCTGCGCATGCGCATCCCACAAAACCTGCGTATGCGCATCCCACAAAACCTCGCACGTGTTTTTACTCGACTAGCCTGCGGGATGCATCCTCTCGCACGTGTTTTCACTCGACTAGCCTGCGGGATGCATCCTCTCGCACGTGTTTTTGCTCGACTAGCCATGCGCATCCCAAAAAACCTGCACATGCGCATCCCAAAAAACCTGCGCATGCGCATCCCACAAAACCTGCGCATGCGCATCCCACAAAACCTCGCACGTGTTTTTACTCGACTAGCCTGCGGGATGCATCCTCTCGCACGTGTTTTTACTCGACTAGCCTGCGGGATGCATCCTCTCGCACGTGTTTTTACTCGACTAGCCTGCGGGATGCATCCTCTCGCACGTGTTTTTACTCGTCTAGGCTGCGGGATGCATCGTCTCGCACGTGTTTTTATTCGACTAGCCTGCGGGATGCATCCTCTCGCACGTGTTTTTACTCCACTAGCCTGCGGGATGCATCCTCTCGCACGTGTTTTTACTCGACTAGCCTGCGGGATGCATCCTCTCGCACGTGTTTTTACTCGACTAGCCTGCGGGATGCATCCTCTCGCACGTGTTTTTGCTCGACTAGCCATGCGCATCCCAAAAAACCTGCGCATGCGCATCCCAAAAAATCTGCGCATGCGCATCCCACAAAACCTGCGCATGCGCATCCCACAAAACCTCGCACGTGTTTGTGCTCGACTAGCCTGCGGGATGCATCCTTTCGCACGTGTTTTTACTCGACTAGCCTGCGGGAAGCATCCTCTCGCACGTGTTTTTACTCGACTAGCCTGCGGGATGCATCCTCTCGCACGTGTTTTTACTCGACTAGCCTGCGGGAAGCATCCTCTTGCACGTGTTTTTACTCGACTAGCCTGCGGGATGCATCCTCTCGCACGTGTTTTTACTCGACTAGCCTGCGGGATGCATCCTCTCGCTCGTGTTTTTACTCGACTAGCCTGCAGGATGCATCCTCTCGCACGTGTTTTTACTCGACTAGCCTGCGGGATGCATCCTCTCGCACGTGGTTTTGCTCGACTAGCCTGCGGGATGCATCCTCTCGCACGTGTTTTTGCTCGACTAGACTGCGGGATGCATCCTCTCGCACGTGTTTTTGCTCGACTAGCCTGCGGGATGCATCCTCTCGCACGTGTTTTTTGCTCGACTAGCCTGCGGGATGCATCCTCTCGCACGTGTTTTTGCTCGACTAGCCTGCGGGACGCATCCTCTCGCACGTGTTTTTACTCGACTAGCCTGCGGGATGCATCCTCTCGCACGTGTTTTTGCTCGACTAGCCATGCGCATCCCAAAAAACCTGCACATGCGCATCCCAAAAAACCTGCGCATGCGCATCCCACAAAACCTGCGCATGCGCATCCCACAAAACCTGCGCATGCGCATCCCACAAAACCTCGCACGTGTTTTTACTCGACTAGCCTGCGGGATGCATCCTCTCGCACGTGTTTTTACTCGACTAGCCTGCGGGATGCATCCTCTCGCACGTGTTTTTACTCGACTAGCCTGCGGGATGCATCCTCTCGCACGTGTTTTTGCTCGACTAGCCATGCGCATCCCAAAAAACCTGCGCATGCGCATCCCAAAAAATCTGCGCATGCGCATCCCACAAAACCTGCGCATGCGCATCCCACAAAACCTCGCACGTGTTTGTGCTCGACTAGCCTGCGGGATGCATCCTTTCGCACGTGTTTTTACTCGACTAGCCTGCGGGATGCATCCTCTCGCACGTGTTTGTGCTCGACTAGCCTGCGGGATGCATCCTCTCGCACGTGTTTTTACTCGACTAGCCTGCGGGATGCATCCTCTCGCACGTGTTTTTACTCGACTACCCTGCGGGATGCATCCTCTCGCACGTGTTTTTGCTCGACTAGCCATGCGCATCCCAAAAAACCTGCGCATGCGCATCCCAAAAAACCTGCGCATGCGCATCCCAAAAAACCTGCGCATGCGCATCCCACAAAACCTGCGTATGCGCATCCCACAAAACCTCGCACGTGTTTTTACTCGACTAGCCTGCGGGATGCATCCTCTCGCACGTGTTTTCACTCGACTAGCCTGCGGGATGCATCCTCTCGCACGTGTTTTTGCTCGACTAGCCATGCGCATCCCAAAAAACCTGCACATGCGCATCCCAAAAAACCTGCGCATGCGCATCCCACAAAACCTGCGCATGCGCATCCCACAAAACCTCGCACGTGTTTTTACTCGACTAGCCTGCGGGATGCATCCTCTCGCACGTGTTTTTACTCGACTAGCCTGCGGGATGCATCCTCTCGCACGTGTTTTTGCTCGACTAGCCATGCGCATCCCAAAAAACCTGCGCATGCGCATCCCAAAAAATCTGCGCATGCGCATCCCACAAAACCTGCGCATGCGCATCCCACAAAACCTCGCACGTGTTTGTGCTCGACT